>NW_010196649.1:0-5667 GCF_000695765.1 Mesitornis unicolor
CCAGTAGTTCCCTGTTTAACCAAGCAGGTATATATGTGTATATATACACATATATACACAAGATACACATGATAGTGTATCTTGTTAACTAAACCCAAAAGAAGCAGTGAACAAGAAAACCAGAAATATTTGTTGTGGCTTTTGCTAACTCGTGTAAATTATTCAGGATAATTAATTAAAATATTTGGTATAAATCAGTGACTGCTCTTAAATGTTGCCCTTTGTGAGGCTCATGTTGTAACATCAGGCTTGACTGAACCAAACCTGTAACACACAGTAGACCATATTAAATATGGAGGTACCAGAAAAGTCTACAGTAAAATGAAAATCTGAGGGGAAGGTTAACCAGAAATTTATAGGACGCAGCATAGGTCAGTGTTCTGAGGAATCATTTGAAGAGGTACTCCAGTACTATTCATGCACAATGAACCTGTTAGGAAAACAGAGATTTCAGAAGACTCTTCCAGATCAGCATGAGAACTGTATTGCCAAAGGTAAAAAGATGATAATTTGACCCAATCAATTAGACATGTAGGTAATATAAGAAGAAGATCCCAAATCAAAAGAGGTGAGCTAAGAGTGAATAAAATTCGGCTCAACAAGTCAGAGAGGCAAGAAGTCACCAAATGAGAGACAGCTGAGAGGGGCACTAGAGGTAAGAGAATCAGGAAATGAATGGTATGGTAGAATACTCTGTGCTTGAAATCCAGAGAACTACCAAGAACATCTTCCACACTTTCTAAGGGTTTGATTTGCATTGTTTAAGTGTCCTGGTTTGAGCTAAATAGAACTAATTTTCTATTTAGTGATTTTACTTGTAAGCTCAGTCTCTTCTAAGGGGCAGAACTTGCAGAAACTAGCAGCATGTTTTTCCAGACTGTGTGTACTGCTACAAGTGATAATCACAAGGCCACTGTCTCACCATTGGTGCTGTATCTGCACCTACAGGGAGGAGTGGACCCAAAACTGACCAGCTAGGTATTCCATCCCACATATGTCATACTCAGTACAAAGCCGAGGGATCATGAGGGTCTCGACCCCTTCCTTCTTGGACCCCTCCTTCTGTCTCAACCCCTTCAATGGCCAAAGTCATAGCAGAACCCTGCTAGTTTGTCTGCCTCTGATCCTGATTTGTGTGCTCCTGCATCCTGCTCTCACCTATTGCTGAGTCCAGACTGGGTCTTATCCAGTGCCCTGCTCTGCAGAGCCTCTGGTGATGTAATCATCATTGGGGGAGGGTGGGGGAGGATTTTATATTGGTTTTGTATATACATTTGTACATATCTGTATATATTTCATTATTTTGCTATTTACATTGTTACCCTGTAGTATTAGTATTGTTGTTTTATTAAATCTGTTAGTTTTATCTTCCAACCTGTAAAGTCTCTCTCCCTTATTCTCTTTTTCTCTTCCCTTTTGTGGAGGGGAGAAGGGTTAAAAAGAGTGTCTGTCCAGGATTTAGTGGCCAGCCCAGCCCTAAACCATGACAGTATGGTTAGCAGATGCACTCAGCCTTATTTTAAGTTGGGAAAAATAATCCTGTCTGATACTGTATGAAGACTGTACATCTTTTCAGCAGGTTTTATCAGCTCAGATATGGTGTGATAAGTGTTGTTGCAATGCTGCTCTTTCTGTCATTGTTCATCCACTTCTGACTACATAACGGACTAGAAACACACATTGAGTTATTTGAGCTCATATGTTTGTGAGCTATATGCTGTTCTGAAATAGTATAAAGTGAGAAAAATGTTAGGAAGATGTCAGCAGTCAAACTTCAAGAGGTAAAGTGATTATGTTAGATCAAAGTTTAGCAGCAGTCAACATGAAGCAATGATTCTTGGTGCCTTTCTATTATCTTGAGAGACTGGTCTAGTTTAATGGCCAGACATAGCAGAGGAAAAATGCACAGTAAGAAAATCTAGGAGAAAAAATTAAAAAAATAAAAAAATTAAGTAATTGCACTGATTTGCTTCACACAGAAAATCAGGACATGGAGGACTGGTGAATGTTTACAACTGAGCGTTACTGTGGACAACAGGATGAAAAAAAAAGTAAAAGGATGCAATTGCATAACTGAAGAACTGTAGAGACATTAAAGAAGGTGGCAATAACTTGAAAAGCATGGATGGTTTTCTCCCAGCAGTTTCACTAGGAGACAAAGATTGCTTTGAGAAAATCACAAAGAAGTTGCAGCTGGTGTCTCTCCAACAGCAGGCTGCTCAAGCTGGATGTGTCTTCACAACATTCCATGTGGCAGAAGCATGAAGACCGGCATCAAAAGTTGAATACTACATCACCAGTGATAAGGAAGGTATGGTTACTTAGTTATCTACCTATCAAGTGAAGGACTGCCAGTTTGTAAGCATAATAGTGGATATCACATGTAAAGGAGGCTACAATGATTTGGCATAATAGAATGGTATGGCACTGTTCTAATGTGCTGTTATTTTGAATGTAACTATTAGTTCTTCATAATTCCTTTCCTTTCAGTGCCTTGGGTTGAACTATCTTCTCAAATGCATAGGTGTTTAAAGGGGAAGGGAAAACTGTGATCATCCTGTCTGGTCTGTTTATCATAGGTTAGAGAATGCCTCTTTCCAGTGGAAGATGAGAACAAATATCTTTTGTTTTTGTATGAAGAAATGTGCAAGTGTGTCTCCTGTTTTGTTGGATGATGATAATATGGGTGCTCATACCTTTTAAGGAAATATCCCCACTAATGAAATGGTTTCAAGTTTTAGCTGAGACTCTCTGCTAACACAAAGCAAGATGTATAGAGGAAGAGTAGAGGTTTGGTGTAAGAATCACATTTCCTAGTACAAAAGAAAAGACTTTAACAATAGTGTACATCAAAGAACTAGCAGTTCTGCCCAATAAAAATGCTAAATACTGTGTATATTCATCTGGGCTTATTTCTTTGGTTACAGACAGAGAATAAAGAGTAATCACTGAAGGTTAAAAGGCAAACTAGGGAGAAAGGAGATTATCTTGCCTTTAGAAGTTCCCGAATTTTCAAACTGTTTTAAAGATACATGATCTAATTAGTATCATTCATACTTCATATAATCATTCGTAGCTTCTTCAAAAGATGTCTCACTTCTTGTTGGATTTCCATGTCTTTGAGAAACTTGTGGCTGTTCTGGCAAAGAAAAAAACTTCCTGTTTATACGTAAAAGGGAATATAAAAAGCAGGGAAGAGTATCATGAACCAGCTTGAAGTCTGATGATGATAATAGAAATAAAGTTGAACTAATAAAGTGAAACAGAAGGCAGTTGGAGAAGCAATCAAAAGCAAATGAATATTAGATGTATATAGCTCTACATACAGCAAGTCCCTCAAAATAAGAACTGTGATATGACCATTTATAGAATTTTACATTAGATCTATTATCTTCCTAACCAATTCCAAAATATTTTTTTTCATTTCTAAACAGTTTAAAGGCATTCTTTTCAAACATAGGCAAATCTACCACCATATACACATCTGGTGACTTATGAGATGAATGTCATTTTTTTTAACTGCAGTGCTGTTTCAGAACAGATCTTACTACCACACCACTGTTAAATCCTTTCTCTTAATCTCATTAGACTGAGAGTGGTCTGTTTTCGTTTAGTTCAATAGCTGATGCTGATAGCATCATGTTTAAAAATACAGTGCTAAAGTCTTTATTATGTGTATGGTTGTGCATAAAGGAGATTTTTTTCTGATATCTCTGATTCTGGAAAAATAACATGATTACAACAATAAGAAATCTACATGCAGAATAAAATATTTTTAATGTCCCAAAATTAAGTTTCCTAGAGGCTTTTAGCTTGAACATCTTAAGAGAATTCAGAATAGTTCCAGGCTTCCCAGCCTGCATATGGAGATCCAGCCTTTCATAATGAAATCTGTTAGATGATCTGTAACATATTCACCAGAAAAACATAAAGTCTTTGCTCTCATCATTGATCTTCCTGACTGGCAGATGACGTGTAAACAGAATGATTCTAGTTTGATGACTTATTATATATTCACATAAGAATGATGAAGAAGAAAGCTTCCTTTAATTAGGTGGTGGGACCTTGGTGGGTCTCCTGTACACTTGATTTCCCCCAAAGCAAGTTATTTAAATCCCATGCATCCTTGAAACTCAGTAAGCCTGTTGGGCTTTGGCAAGTGTCTCAATGTCCCACCGAGGCTAAAGTAAATGAAGATTGAATGTATTTTTCCTCAAAATGTGAGCGCTGTGATGTTTTGTTTCTACATTTCTAATTTGTTTTTCTAAATTTAGGTACTTGTAGATAAGATGTACATAGTAAACAGCTAAAGTGAGGTAAAATCAGTGAAAACCAGCACTTTGATAGCAATTATCTTAACTTCTTACCTTTTTTTTTCTTTTTTAAACATGCATTCAAATAGCTGCATGCAAAGAAATCAGGCATTTGAGATCTGTGGGTCACGGTATTTTCTCATTTTTACCTTTGTAAAACATCATATCAGTTCTACCACTATAAACTTACAGGAGTTACTCAGGACTTACAACAATATAATAGCAGTCCTGCTATTATTAGCATTAAAGGATACACTTTTTTTTTCACCAACAGACAGAATATATTCAGTAAAATCAATAACTCAGTTCTGAGGAGCTAATAATTGAAAGATAGAAACAGTAAGACTCTCCAGCATATACAGTGCGATGTAGATTTTTCGTTTCAGAAAGCATTTCAGAAGTTACTCAGCACAGGTGATAGAAAGGTGAACAGCAGGTTGTAAAATCTCTACTCCTAGCAGTTTCTAAGAATAATCAGATAAACGTCACAGATGAAGTTAGGACAAGAAAATTAAGAAGATTGCCCCTTGCTATCTTTTCTAACCCTATTTTCCATGCTTTATGTGATTAAGCATTACATCACTCATAGACCTTGAGTATGGAGGTGAGAGAATATCCATAAAGAAATATACTTGAACACAGACAGCATCCCAGACTGTCAGATTTGAGTCGCTATGCATGGAACAGCACAGGAACTATTAGTTCCATTCATCTTAAGGACACATCACTACTTAAACATGGTCATGGTTTCCCTTAAAGTACAACAGGATTGTCTACCCAAGAGCTTAATTATTAGCCTATAGCTCCCTAAAATGCCATCTCCTTAGAATCTCAAAGGACGTCTTGATTGGAAACAATCTGAGACAGCATGAGAGATGGAAATGCCTGGAGGTGGTAAGGGCAGAGGGACAGAATGAAATGTGGAATTAAAACTAAGAGAGTCTAAATCTGCTTCTTTCAGATATACTGGAAAAAATAATTGATGAATATTTCAGTAAGCAGAAATGTAAATTAAGCAAAACTTTATATGGGTTTATTTCTCAAAGTTGATCTGTTATAAAGAGTCTCCAGTGTGACTGAGAAGTAAACTTATATTGGAAACTTTGCATAAAAAGAGGCACTTGTAGGTCTTACTTCTCTACTAATTTGCCTATTTTCATTAAAATTGTAAGGATTTACTTATCATTCAGGTAATTAATTTGTATTTAGCTGAAATCAGTAGGATGAAACAGGCAAACACACACACAGCCTGATCATATGATTGCTTCCTGATGAACTAGGTATGAATATAAAGAGCAAAGTAGGAAATGTAGAGTGTATGGATATATTATCACAGAATCACAGAATCGCTCGG
>NW_010196650.1:0-231 GCF_000695765.1 Mesitornis unicolor
CTGCTTTTATATCGCGGAAAGTCATGGTCCGAAGCCACACAAACCATGAGAAAAAATTTCGAGGGGCCGCTGCCAAGTACTTTCGGCTGAGAATTTGGGTTTTGTTGAGGGAAGGGATCGTTTGTCTCGATGAAAAGCCCATTTTGAGGGGAGTGAGGGAGTTGAGCGTCCTCCCCCGCGGTGTCCGAGTCCCGAGCGTGACAACCTGCATCCGCTCGGCTGCCCCCCGGG
>NW_010196650.1:269-6703 GCF_000695765.1 Mesitornis unicolor
GGACTGGGCTGAGAAGGGATAAAAACGTCCCCAAGGCTCTGATCCTGCCCTGCGGGGAGGGGATGCTCAACATTCGTGCATGCAACGGGGACCAGAGTCCGATTGTGGCGATGGGAGCATCCCAGCACCCCACTCTCAGGAAGGGATGAGACCAACCCTGTGGGTGCTGAGCACCCAGGGTGCCATCCTGCCCTCGCCCACCAGCTTTTCTGAGGGTGCTGCAGCTGGAATGGTGTTTTATTATTTATTTTGGCTTTACATGGAGGGGGAGGGCGTTTGCTGTGAGGATGGCAACCCCCAGGGTTTGGAGTTGAGGTCTCACCTTGGGTGGGGTGGGAGGGTGGGGGTTGTGGTTTTGTTGAGGGTGCTGTCCTGGTGTCAGCCCTGCAGATGGCTCTGGGTCACTCGTGTCCCGTCATTGGGGCTCTCCATGTCCCTCGCTTTCTTCCAGGTAGTGACAAAAGAGGGGGTGTCCTCCAGCTCTCCCTGCCTCTGGGCTGGTTTAGGAGCCCCCCAGCCACTGCCCAAACCCACCCTGGACCTTGGGGTACAGAGATGGGGTGGGCACTGCTCTGCGCTGGGGATCAGGGCTCATCTCTGCTGCTTTGGCTGCATCCCAGGGGGAGCAGAGGCGGGGTCGGAGCCCATCGGCCTCGGGGAGGATTTGGGGTGGCCATTTAGGGTACAGCCCATGCAGGTGCCAGGGGGTCACTGTAATTAGCCTGAATGCAGGCTGTGAAGGTGGTGTGTTAATTACCCATGGTGCAGATGAGAAGGACACGTGGTGCCGGTGTCACCCAGTCACCGCGTCCTCTCCGAGAGCGCACTCGGTTTGATCCCCGTCTTGTGACAAGGTGGGTAACAAGGGATGGGCTTGTGCAGTTCTGAGCTGGTTATGTATATTAAAAATTAATATTTTTCAGCTCCAAAGCGTATTGGGAAGCGTGTGAGGGCTTGCTGTACTCAGAATTTACCAGGCATCGCAACAAGGTCTCTGTCACGTGAAAGGTTTCTAAAACTTGAATTACTGAACACCAGCCATGAAGCAGCAATTCCTTTCTAGCATTAATTACTCTGATGGTGCAAGGCCTCATCCAAACATTGTGGGGTTTTCTTTTCCCTAGGCAAACATTCCTTAAAATAAAGGCAAATTCAGGCTTAAAAGCTGCCAGGATTTGGTGCCCACTTCCCGCTTTGGAGCTGTGGGAGCCTCATGGCAGCGCTTGCATTGCCCGGTTGCCTTTAAATGTGAATATGTGCCGTGTTATAGTGGGTTTTTGGTTGCATGGCATCATAGGCTGATGAATGACGCAGTAAGTTATGTGTGCACCCAGCTCTGACCCAAAAATGGTCTCCAAACCCTGCACTTCTGTTTGGGTGAAGTTGGGGCCAAGTTCGTGGGTGGAGAGTGGGGATAAACCTGTGCCCTTTATGAAGAAATCTGGCCATGAAGGTTTTTTAAAGCTCTATCTGGGTGGAGGGGAGGGTTGGGACCTCTCCTGATCTTGTTACAGATTTCAAAAAACGTAGTATTTTTTTTTTTTTGAGCTCCTGGAGTCATGGGATGGGGAGGGTCTCAGTTCTTGCTTGAAGCAAACATGTCCTGAAGACACGAAAACTGAAGGTTTGGGAACCAGAAGAAAGCCTTGGAGAACCGCAGTCCATCTGTTTGTGCAGAGCTGTATTTGAAGCCAATCCCGCTTGGAGCTGTGATGTGGCTGCAGGTGGTGGTTAATGTTCTTCTCCCCTACAGCAAAGCCTCAGCAGTTGTTTCTTCAGAGCTTTACAAGGGTTTTACAAGCCCCAGTTGGGTGCTGTCAGCCCGGTGAAGGATGGTGGCTCCACGGTGCTGTGAAGATCTCAGTGGCTTAGAAGGAGCAGTTCAGTGCAGGTGCTGTGAGGTCCTGAAGAGACCCCATTGCTGCAGAAACCTTTCCCCCGGGGTCTGGAGGAAGATGCTGGAGGCAGGAGAAGGTGGAAGGATGCTGAGGTCCAGGCAGGTAGGTCCGGTGCCGGCTGGGTCGCCTCATCCGTGTACAGCCATTGGCATCCATCACCACACGTGCTGCACGTTATTTCCCGGAGTCATCGTGCAGGACGCAAAAGAACAACTTTAAAGAACAAGTACAACTGTTGCAGCTTCAAAACCCCTCTCAGAATTGATGCCAGGACTCCAACAGACTGATGCTCCTTTATTCTCCTCGTAATTAATTCCTGTGCCTCCAGTGGATTTCCGTCTTTCATTTCTGCTGCAATCAAAGGGCTGCAAGCAGTGAGGCTCGCATTAGGAACAGACCGACCCAGCCTTTTTTTAATCTTCCTGTATCAGTTACTTGTCTTTTCCTCGCGCTGCCACGGCGCATCTGAAGCACATATGCCAAGAGATGACTTGGAGGAGAGATGGGGCACGCAAAACCCTGGAGATTGCTCTCAGCGGGTCCCCTTTGCTGCCAGCAAAGAGTAAGAGTCCGGATAAGCTTGCTCAGATACACAAATGGGCAATTACGTGGTCGCCCGAGAAGCGCCGGGTGATTTACGGCGTTATTAAAAGGTGATGGTAAGAGTAAAAAAGATTTGCAACGTTTGCATCGAAAACCCCGGCTCTGACCCTCACACCCCCAGATACCAACGTATTAAATATCCATAGAGGCATCCGAGCCTGCGGATGGCTTTGACTGAGATCCCTGCACATCTGGTAACGCTTGGCCTGATACTTTAGACCCTGGACAGTGTGTAATTAAACGTAATTCACTCCTTGCCCTGCTAAGGGCTCCAAGAGGCTGTTCCCACTTGAAGATGGTCTTTGGAGGAGCATCGTGGAGGAGGAAAGTGCAGTCAAATCCAGTGTTAAGATGAAGATGTGCTTTGCTGCAGGCTGGTGGGGATGTGAGTTGTATTTTGGGAAAGCAGCCATCTCCAGGTGGCAAAAGAGCCAGGGCTGGGGTCCTCGTGCTTGGTGGAAGCCGAGTCTGACCCCAACCAATCTCTGTCTTCTTGCTGGTGATGGCTGCAGCTCTGAAACGGCCTCCATGGCTCGTAGGTCTCTTCCCATGGACAACACCAGTGTGCAGCATTGGCCGTCCTTGGACATGGCTTCAAGTTGTGCCGGGGGGGTTAGATTGGATATGAGGGAAAATTTCTGTACTGAAGGAGTGGTCAAGCACTGGCAGGGGCTGCCCAGGGCAGTGGTGGAGTCCCCATCCCTGCAGGGGTTCAAGAACCACCTGGATGTGGCACTTGGGGACATGGTTTAGTGGCCATGGTGGGGCTGGGTTGATGTTGGACTTGGTGATCTTAGAGGTCTCTTCCAGTTTAAATAATTCAGTGGCTCTGTACTGCTGGATCTCCTGGTTCTCCTCCCCTCTGAGGACCGTGGAGGTCCAGGGCGATGCTGTTGGCCCGGGCGACGGGAGCCTGCATTGCTGGAGCAGTGCAGCACTCCTCTTTCCACTTTTTGATCCCTTATTTGCAATTTTGGCTTCTGATCCCCCTGCTTGGGCGTTCCCCTCAATAGAGGGAAGAAACCAGAGGTGGAAGCGGAGCTGTGAAGAGCGGGCACATTCGCTTGTTAGAAACCCGCTCGGAGCCGAGCGCGCGGCCTCCGCTTTGCGCTGAGCCGAAAAGGAGCGGAGCGCGGAGGACGCACGTGTTTTCGGAGGAGCGGGGGGAGCTGGCAGCGGTGGGGATAAAAGCAACATGTGTCTGATTGAATAAGTGGAGAAATGCGGGCCAGATGGCTGGGAACGCCAACAACTGTTTAATAATTGCGAAACTCTTTGCTCTCTGGAGCGAGATTATGGGCACTCGCAGCCTTCTCTGCTCCGTTTGCCTCCTGTGTTGGCTCAGTTACTCTTGGCTCTGGGTAGGGATCTTAATATTGTTTGTGACCTTCAGAAATGTGGGAAATTATTATCTGGGGTATAAGCGTTGAGCGTCTTTCAGGGAGCAGCCAGGGATTTGTAAGGATGTCCCCTCCATCCCAAGGAAATGGGTTTTGGAAAAGCCTTCGTGGCTGTCCCAGCCGCATGGATGTCATTGTAGGTCCTGGGGGAGGCTGATTTTTTGGAGCTAATTCACACCAACCAGCTTGAAAACAGAAAGAAATTTAAGAAACATTTAAATCTGTGCCAAACGCTGGCAAAATCGTCCAGCATTGGAAGCTGGGGAGGTCTTGGAGAAGTTGGGAGGACCATCCCTGCCCATGCGTCCTTCACACCCCAGATTTGGGTGTCCTGGTCTCCACCCGACATCGCCATGGCCAAATGTCCCATTTGTGTTAGAGGATGCTGGGAGGGGGCGAATGCAGCGGGAGGAATTGGGTGCAGGAGGTGGTGCTGCAGGCTCAGGGCATTCACAGTTTGACTTCTGGTCAAAAGCCAAGTTTTCTTCAAAGCCAGAATGGGCATTTTTTGAAAAATACACAAAAAGGGACGATCTTCCCAGTGAAACCTTGGATTTTGGTCGGTGTCGGTGTTTCAGAACTGGGGAGGTTTTGAGCAGAAAACCTCTTTGTATTTTGGGGAAAAGGCTGATATTGTTTGCTACTTCAGAACCTCGTAATTGGCCGTTTTCCATCATGGTTGTAAACATAGACATTACTGTATTTCCTCTGAAATATGTCTTGTCAGGTACCGCTGACTCGGGAGCTGAGCCCTCTTGGGTTTTGCGGGCTCCTGGAGGAGCTGTTGCGCTCCCCAGGGTGGGGACACTTCAGAAATTAAATAATTGTCTTCTTCGGGTCATCTTTATCATTTATTTTAAGTGTCTTTGGAGGGAAAGGGATGGAAGGAGCAGAAATTGCACTTAAGTTAAGTTGGAAATCCGAAATAATCCAAAAATAATGCGGGTTGCGCTTTTAGAAGTTGCTTTCTTTCCTTGCACAATGGAAAGGAGGGGAGGAAATAAATCTGTGTATCTGCCCCGCTTCAAGGAAACTGAATTGCAAATAAGAAGGAGAAATGGGAGTTAATTCTCCTTTTCCAAGCACGGCTCCATTCAGCATTTTAAAAGTCAAGGGATTTAGGGATCTGAAGATAGCGTCGATGTTTTTTGGTAACGGGTACAAACTGTAGCAGGTTTTAGGGCTCCAGGAGCTGTTTCTGATTAGGATCTTTTCTCTTGACAACTTTTTTTTTTGTCTTTTCACATTAAAAGAAGTAAAAAGGGAAAGGGCTTTTTGTAACCCGGTTGGGCGAGAGACGGGGAGAAATCTGTTTGAAATATGCAGGGACCTGAAAGGGAATCTCGAGCGAATAATAAGTTTAACTGACCTTAAAATATCCCATTGCCATGAGGGATTTGAGAGTAATACTTCAAATGGATTTTTGATGAGGCTCTCCGGGCTGCGGGGAATTGAATATTTTACCCAACACGTTTTCTGATTGAAATTTTCACAATAACTCGGAAAAAAAAAAAACCCATTCTGAATTGCCTAAAGAAGTTTTTGTTTTGGGGGTTTTTCTGGGTGTGTTTTTTTACTTGAAAGCTATTGCCGCGCAGGGGGGAAAAATCAATTTGCTATGAGGTGAATTTTCAGAAGCAACCAGCGCTTTCGGGGCTCCCTTGCTGTCCGTCCGTCCATCCATCCATCCGTCTGTCCATCCATCCAACTCAATCCTGAGTGGACAGAGGGACGACCGGTGCCCGCAGGAGCAGTGGGGCTGCCCCATGGGCTCCGTTCATTCCCCCCATCCCAGAAAACAGGGCACAAAGCGGCCTTAACGCCCATCCTGCCCCTCTGATCCTGGTGCTTTCCTGGCCCAGTCCAGGATGGGGATGGGGAACCCAGTGGCTTCGCAGGGGGTCCCATCCAGGGCTGCGATCCAGTCGGATGCTGCAGAGTAAATGGGAGTTTTATCCTCTCTTGGCACAGGGCGAGGCGTGCGTGGTCCTGCCCCGGGTCCGGCCACTGCATCGCTCTCTTTATTTTATTATGATTTATTTTTGTATGCTATAGACCTGTGTGTATAACCCTGACGCTGAAACCTGTTCCTTGTGCTGAGCCAAGCCCAGGCAGAGCCGCTCGAGCCCCCTCGCTGCAGGCTCGTCCTCGTGGGTGGCTCCTGGCTCTCGGGGCGTTTGGTTACGTAGCCTTTTTCTGCATCGTTTTGATGTTGGTGGTTATGAAAACAAGCTCGGTGAACTTGCACTGAGCAAGTGCCTGGTCTCTACTGGCAGATAAAAACCAGATCTGTTTTATCTGCTAAGAAAGTTTGAATTGCGGTGCCAGGGAGTGAAACGGATGAGTTTAGTGACTGATGAGAGCCTGGATAAAGCTCCTACATGGTTGGGTGGAAAATCAGAGTTCAAGGAGAGGTGACCTTGGTCCCTCTGCCCATGGACAGGTCCCATCGTGACACTGGTGGGCTCATCCCTGCTACAGCATCCTGGTGGTCTGTGGGTCCAAGTCCTGGTGGTCTGTGGGTCCAAGTCCT
>NW_010196650.1:6722-9390 GCF_000695765.1 Mesitornis unicolor
ACAGGACCCTGCCAATGGGGCTGGGATGCTGTAGCTCGTGGCAATGCCATGGGATACATCAACACTGCATGCTTATGTGTGCTCACACAGCCAGCGTCAGCCCAGCATTCACATCCTTCATGGTTTCAGTGAGGCTTTTTTGGGGTGGGGGGACCCAAGGGAAGTGTGATCTGACCCAGGGACCTGGTGCTCGCTGTCCCCATGGGTTGGGTGGGATGGGGTTTCCACGGCTGCTGCTTGTCAAGGGTTTCCTGGGCTGGGTGTTTAGCAGACACCAGCCCAAATTGTGCTGCTGTGCTCACGGCTGTGGTCTCCAGTGCTTTTCCTTATCAGCGGCTGTTCCCGAAGCTCTCCCCCAGCAGGACCATCGGCTGCTGCAAGCCTTGATGCTACCAGTCCTTTAAATACAGCCACGTGTTGTACTGGTTACGGCCCTGGGGTGGGCTTGGCTCCACGTGTCCTCAGCCTCCGCAGCCCAAACTCTTCCGTTGCAGCCCCCAGCCCTCGCAAAGCCCCTGACTGCTCCTCGCCTGGGGCTGGGTTATGGGGAGCAGCTCCAGGGATGCGAGGATTGATGTGTCCATCCAGCTGCACGCTCCCATCCATCATCCGTCCGCCCATCCATCATCACCCCGAGACTGCAGGCTCTGCTTAAGGATGCTGCAGGGGGGTGAGGAATAGATTTGAGCTCCCAGCTGGTGGAGTGACCCCTTTCCTTTTCACCCAGGCTCGCCAGCCCCTTCCCAGTGCTGTGTAACTGGGTGAGTGCCCATATGGTCCCATGCTGGGCTCAGGGGGTAGCGAGGAGCTCATGGGAATGTGGTGTTGGCTTTGTCGTGTCTCCAGGGTGCCAGGCTGCTGTGGTCATCCCGTGTATCAGAGCCAAGTTGGATTCCCTTTGAACCAAGAGCGTTTTGTGCCTGCAGGTCATCAATGGAGGTGGCCACGGTGGCCACCAGCCTGATGTATTATCATTTTGAAGTTGTCTTACCCTGAGCTGAGGGCAGCGGTTGGGTCCCAGCTGCATCTCAGCCGCAGGTTTTCATGGAAATGCTCAAACTTCCTATTTGTGATCCTTGTCTTCCATCAGATCCGGCTGGAACGGGGCGGTGGGGTCAGACGTGGCTGGGGGAAGACGGGCAGACAGCTGGGCAGACAGGCAGACAGAGCGTGTGATTGCTTAAGCCACATTTCCTTGGGAAGCCAGGCTAAAAATAAGCCAAATCCAGTTCTTTCCCACAAACAGCTCCACTTGCCACAGACCAATGCTTTTCCAGTGAAGAAATGCTTTGGTAAAGACTTCTCACTTGTTTCTGCTGGGAGGAACGGGAGCACCGACACCGGGGTGAGGGACCCCAACCTGCCAGGCTGTGGACGGAGCCCCCCATCTCTTCCTGGGCACCTTGGGCTCACCCAGCGTGGGCGATGGGGAGCTGGGAGCTGCTCCTGTATTCTCCAAACCTTCCCCGTGCCCCCACAGCTGGAGAAATGGCTTTTTTTTGTGGCAAAATGCGTCATCCGCCCCCGTCTTCCTCCTCGGTGGGGGGTTTCCTTCACCTGGGGACCAGCTGAAGCCCCCTGCATCCTGCCCAGCAGCATCCCCAGCATCCTGAAGCCTTTTTGGCCCGGTTTGGCTGGATGTTGGAGGTTTCGGTGATGAGGTCCCACGCAATGGGCTGCGGGGTGGGGAGGGATGTCCTGTGGCTGAGCAGGTTGACAGGGAGAAAATCCATTTGGGCTACGAGCTGGGCAGTGGGGGCCCTCTCCCAGTTCCCATTGCCAAGCTCCTGCTGGTGTTTCAGCCCATGCCATGGGGTGGGATGGCATGGAGGAGCTTGGTGATGGTGATGGCTCCAGGATGAAGCTAAGCTCTGCTTTTCGCCAGGAAACAGGGCTTTTTCTGATAGCACACAAAAAAAATGAGCTAAATTTGTTTCCCATCTTCCCGCAGGCTGTATGACAAATTCGACGCAGATGGGGAAACTTTGTTGTTTCTGTGGAAAACTGGATGCGTTTTTCCATCCCAACGAGAGCCGCGTGACAGCGTTTGGCCCCAGACAACCCCCAAACAAACCATATTTTTGGGTTTTGTCATTGATGAGCCCCTCCAGCCCAGAGCTGTTGCGAGCTGTAGCAAATGGTGACCATGACAAGGGGTTTTAGGTTGAAATTTCCCCTTGTCAACCCCCAAAGCCAGAGAGGGAGGATGCAAAACTAGGGGGATGCAGGGGTTTGGGCTGATGGATGCTGTCACACCCGCAGCTCTGGGAAAAGGGAAGATGGGGGTGGTTTGCTCTTTCCAGGAGGATTTTGGGCACCGTCTGGGCTTTGCTTTGCAACCACAGGGTGAAATCGCTCTCTGTTCAGATGCAGTTTTGGCTCCCTTGCCTTGCTTGGATGGGGAAGTTGATGAGGAGGAGGCAAGCTGGGCAGCCCTGGCTTCATCCCTGCAGGTGGCTGTTAGGAGGGGTTGGGGGTAACCATCACCTTTGGCTGGGTTAAACTGGGGGGCACCTGCTGCTGCAGGCAGGGTGCAGGCAGCGTGTGGCCGTGCCTCCTGCCAGGGCTGGGCAGGCAGCAACCCAGATCGCTGTCAAAGCCATCACAGCAGCACCGGGGAGATGGCACCGGCTTCATCCTGCCCGCAGCCCGCCGTGGGGCGCGTGGG
>NW_010196650.1:9421-11342 GCF_000695765.1 Mesitornis unicolor
CTGCCGCGGTGGCGTTGCTGCCTCAGCACATTTCTGCCCCTCCTGCCTGTGTGCAGCTGTGGCGTCGCTGCTGACCCAGTCCCCCCTTCTGCCCCACACCTGCAGCAGCTCCTGGGGCCTGTGGGACATCTGGTCCCTGCCCCAAGCCTCCCGCAGCCCCACAGAGGGTCCCCACACCCCAGGTTGGAGCTGATGCTGCAGCTGATGCTGCTCATCTGGCTCCTGTCCCCCTCCTGGTCCTTGTCCTGTCCTCTGTCTTATGCAGAACCCGGTGCCAGCAGCAGCCGTGGGTGAGGGGTGTCTGGTGCTGGAGGATTTTAATGCTGAGGGGTATGGGGTCCCCCTGGGCAGGGGCAGTGGGGGGAGATGCTCCCGGCAAGCCGAGGTGGTGGTAGGATGGGAATGGAGGATAGGGGAGCGAGGGCAGAGCAAGGTATCACTTTGGTTCCCCTCTTCTGGGGGTCCCAGTCGCAGGAGGTCAAGGTGTGCAGTCACTGATGATTTCGGTGAGCGTTAGGTGACCAAATATCTTTGTGGATCCGGCCAAGAGAGCTGAAAACTGTCACTGGAAACGGTGCTGATCCTCACACCTTCGTGGCAGACCTCAGCCCTGGCTCTGCTTGATGAGCGAGGACTGATTTATGTCTCCTCAGGTAGAAACGAGACAGTTTTGGCTGCGTTTCAGAGTGGCTCATAGCTTGTGTGAAGTTGAAGCTTCAGGTGGGACTCGGTGCTTGTCCCAGAGCCAGGCTGGGAAAGCATTTTTGCAGAAATCTCCATGAAATTTAGTCAGTGAACTCTCCCTGTGCTAGATCGGCACACAGCAGTGGGAGAGGTCCAGCTCTCGCCTGGCTCAAAGCATCTTTGGTTTCTAAACCATTTCAAACTGGACATGAAAGGTGCAGTGCTTGGGTACACTGGTTCAGATGTAACTTCTGGTGGATTTGGGGGGGTTTATGGCCAATTCATTACTCTGAAATGCATTAATTGCTTTCTAAAGAGCATCCAACCCTTGGTGATGCCCCTGGTGGCCCCGGCTTCCAATCCCAGCTCTGGTCCATGCACCAGAATGTGCAAAATTCTCATTTTTGTCTGTTTAAAAGAGGAGAAAGGGTAAAAAAGACTTGAAAAATGTTGGAACGAGTTATTTTAGAAGGTGTGAGGCTGGGGGGGGAGTGCCCTGAAAGCTGCTGGGGGTCTATTTCTCCCAGTGGGATGGGTGTGCAGGAGATGTGGATGGAGGCAGGCGAAGAGTGCAGGGGTCCGGGCTGGTCCAGCCCCATCCTGAGATCAAATAAACACAGAAATACGCTGAAATTATTCATGGCTCTGGGGACTCATCCCGCTGCCTCGTCAGCATCTGCTAATGAAATCAAAGCAGCTGTCAGGGCCGGCCGGCGGGAAGGCCCCGCTCTGGCGGCCATGTGCGGCCTCCTCCGTGCGGCCTCCTCCATGCAGCCTCCTCCTCGCTTCCTCCCTCACCCGGACTCCCGCTGCTCCCGCACCTGTGACCAGGCCCGAGCGGGCACCCGATGTGGGGGTCCTGCCCCTGCACCCTCCTCAGTGTTTCCCCCGCTGCTGGGGGTCCCCTCGACTGCTCCCTGGGATCCCAAATACCCATCAGCATGGAGGGCACGGTACCCTGGCTAATTAGCCTGAGCTAATTAGTGGAGAGGGTGTGTGTGGTTCAGGCTGGCACCGCTCATGGGCTGGGACCTCCTGCAGCCACTGTGGCACTGCCCGGCTGTTGGGAGGTGGACACACTCAAATTTTTGGAGGATTTTGCCTCAAATTTGAGTATCACAGCTCCACAGTGTGACAGGCGCTGGGGTGCAGCAGCCTCAGGCCCTGCAGGCATCTGCAAAATTATAGATACCTCTTCACCCCCCTTTTTTTCCTCTTTTTACCCCCCTTTTTTCCT
>NW_010196651.1:0-4329 GCF_000695765.1 Mesitornis unicolor
GGATGAGCTTTTGAGGTCCCTTCCAATCTCTCACGTTCCGTGATTCTGTGATTCTGTGACATCTAGCATAAGTAGAGATGGCAGATTTCTTTAGTAAATCATCATAAAACTAGTTAATAAAGGATATAGGAGTATTTGTCTCTAAATTATATCTGTCACTTGAATACTTAGAGCTAACCTGCTAAATTGTCATGACTTTCATAATGCCACTATGAGACTCATAAGCCTTTTAATGCAAATTCTTCTCATTATTGGATTGATTCCTCAACACTTGATGGCCTTTCCTTCTAGCTAATTACATGGTCAAAAATATTCTGATTTATCTGTGTTTAATCAACCAAAAGCATTTCATTAGAAACCTCTCCACTTCCAGTAAGTTTCACCAAACCTAAATGTTTCTTTTGATGTGAATTTGCCTGATTATTAACAAAATTCTACCTCTTTTCCTACCCTCCCTCCCTGATCTGAGTTTTCTGGGTCCTTCATGTCTTGGATCTCAGAGCAATCTAATGGAGAGATAAGAAGAACAGTTATTCTGAGGCAGAAAGTCAGGGGGAAACTGCAGGACCAAGGAAGAGGTTCTAGATGGTCTTCAGGGCCCAAACTGCTCTGGGGAAGCCAATCTGTGGCCTCCTGTAGCTCATCAGTGAAAATATAATTTTCAGTGATGATAATCCTGCAAGAGACTCTCAATATGCACTGTGTAACTGTCAGATATGATAAAATTGTGGACAAGTTGAAGATGAACTAGTCAAGGCAAAATGTTGAAAGTAGCTGTATGGATCCTAAGCTTTTGAAAAGTGACTCCTGATACAGGTGGGCTTCAGTTTTGAGTTCTCATGTCTCAGAAGGTATCTTTTTTTCAGGTGTCAGGCTTTCAGAGATGTATTAGACACTTTTAGATAGTTTTCAGGTTCTCAAAATAAGCAGCAGGCAGCTGCTCTGTGAAACCAAAATGCTCAGGAGTCTCTAGTGTCCATAGTGGAAGTAACCAGCCACTCTGTAGTGGGGGAAAGTACCCAGCCACTCTGTAGTGGCTGTTCATTCTGCAGTGGTTCCAGCAGTTAGATAAATGAAAGTGGCTCACTGTTTCCTGAGTGATTAAGAAGAATGAGTATGAATTCTCATCACTCTCAGATAAAAATATTAGGTCATTAATTTCGGGGATTTTTTTTTAATTTTGTTTGTTTGTTTTATTTTGGTTTTGTTGGTGTTTTGTTTTGTTTGTTTGTTTTATTTTCTTTTGTGATGCTCACCTAGGAGAGGAGAGACTTTAGCTTGCAGGTAGAAATCAGAACAAATTTAATAACTAGATATTCTGGTATCTGATGTATTAATTAAGAGGTAATGGTGGTCACTAAAACAAACGTACTATAGAAATAAGAAATTACATACTTTGCACACTACAGACAGAAAACACAGGATCGCATTATGCTCTTATCACAGCTAATACATTTCTTTTTCCTCTAGCCTCAACCTAATTGCATCTGATTTACTTTAATACAATACTATAATCCATGGTCCATATTTTAAGACACTTCTAATTTCTTTCCAAGATGTTTTTGGGTGCAAAACTAAACAATAATTCCAGGCAAAGGACTCTTCAGTCATTTACAAAAGAAAATAAAAATGGTTCTAGTCTTGCATTGCCTGTGTTACACTGGTAAATGTAAACAGTGAAAATTCATTAACAAGATTATTTCCAAAGTATTAAACCACAATACTAAAAACTAATTGTACCCTGAGTTCTTCTGATTGTTCAGTCTATCGGCTGTTGAGAAGTTACAGTTAATTTTCAATTTTTTTCCTGTAGCAAGCCAAAGACTGGCTTGAAAAGAAAACAAAAGAAAGACAGACAGATTCTGAGTGAATTATGGACTTACAGAGAAACATCAGCTCTGGAAAACTCACAAGAAAATTACAAAACATGCCGACTCTACAATTTTAGACTGTCTGGTGATATTAAAAAAACTCTCAGCTTAAGCATTGAGTTTAATTTCAGTAGAAATAAACGAAGAATTAACCATTATTTATTAATAATTTCTGTCAATTCTATGTTTGTCCTAAGTTACATCACTTTCATAAATATGTTTATGCTGTTTCAGTTAGTGTTTACAGCAATGACTATAGTACAGCAGTACTGCTTTTATGGTCCAGCAGTATTTTTTACAGTACCGTACAAGGAATAAAGAGAAAATCTGTTTCTATATTTTACATCATCCATTGAACACCATTGAATCATCCGTATTCCATTACAAAATGAGAAGCAATACAAATAAAATATAGTATAGTTGAGCTCAGAGTGTTTAGGTGATCATTAGAGATCTTGTAGAGATTGACAGTATAAATACATTTGAGTTTCTTTAGAAAAGAAACTTTTCTTTTGACCTTAAGGTGTTCTGTACATCACAAAAGTTTGTATCTGACAAAGTAGAAGTAATTTTAAACAGGTTTCAGCTGTTCAATAGCTCTGCTTGTTAGTATTTACTACAGAATGGAAAAGAATGAAATACAGTTTAATTAGCACTGCCAAAAAGGTACTAAAATCAACTTGTCAGGAGGTGTAAAGTTAACAAATCTTAGCCTTTTGTCTCTCCATATGATCAACTCTCATGTACCAAAGTTATTTGACCTGTTAAGAGATGCGTAAAAATACACCGCCAGGCCTTCTTTATTGTAGCTTATTGGACACCACAGGAAGAAAGACTAAACAGCAGTAATGTGGTTTAATTAGGCCAGAACTTGATTAACTTTGCACATTGGGGATCTCTTCCAGAATTCACTAATCTAGTGCAGACATTGGTCATTTGTATTATCTGGTGGAAAGCTGCCCACTGCCCTGCTCTCCTCCTAGCACTTAACCTAGCCTGGCCTCACTGCAGGGAACTGGCTGCCTTCAATTCACAGCATCCCCTCACTGGGGATGGAGAGGAGACTTTGGATCTGTACTCTGGCTGACACGGAAAGCTTGACACCCTTCCACCTGCTGCATTGCAAGATACCCCTCTAATACTGTTTTAAAGTCCTGCTTGTCTGGAAATCCAACTCTTGATTGACAGCTACCATGCATGGATAAATATCCAGCTGTAGCAACGCAAATATGCCTTGATCCAGATTGCGTACTGTCACCCTAGGAGAATGAGATTCGAAGAAGACACAGTGTTTAATCCAATTTAAGACCACTTTGAACCATCTTCATAAACTAGACTAGTGACATAATTTTCAAAAAACACTGAAATAAAGAAAGGTAATAAACAGTACGTGAGGTTTTCTGCTTGTAGAAGATGTAACACCTCTTTCTCTTCTAAAATCAGGCCAGGTATGACGGTGTTTCCTAGAGAAGGGAACAGAGGCAGTGGTGAGGGAAAGTTTGCATCTTACTCAAACATTCCATTTCATTTTACTTCTGATGTTGCTTCTTCCTTTCCCTGTTATAAATATTTCATTTTTATCCCTTTTAAAATGATACTTGAAGTGCTGTGTTTTGCAATGCTAAACTGTAATGTTTGATCTCGCAAAATGCCTTTTTCCTCAATGAAATTCTGAGGAAGTCAACCTGCAGCCATGAAATATTTCATGTAATTGGAAAGACATTTTCCATCGAAATACCTGAGAACAGTAATGCTCAGTATGTTCAAATCACCATTTTATTTAACTGTTCCAATACGTCTATAAAAGACTTCCATTCAGCACTTCCATCTCATATAGTATCACATTGGCTTGGTAACAACTGTAAACACAGTAACGACCGTCCTCCTGCGATCACAGTGCTCTGCCATAACTATGGTTTTGAAATGACCATATGCATTCCAAATCAGCAGGTTTTCAAAAGACATAACAGCGACCTGCATGGGAATTCAAACTGTGCTTAGCTGCCTCGACGTGTTTGCAAAAACAACATGAGCACTGCAAAATAAATTCCTGCTTTTCGCACATATATTCATCTCAAACATTGCTCACCTTCCTCCTCTCATGACATTTGCTCTCTTTTCCCTGTGAAGACATCTATGCACACTCTATGGTGTTTACTAAATTAGAAATGTCCCATGCATTTAGTATTCAATCGAGCGCTCTTTGCAGCAACATCAACCCACAAACCATGTACAATGCAGCGAGCGTGACTGTTTCCTGACATTCTTAATACAGAAAGATTTTACTTTGTGTACTGAGCACTGAGCACTATCTGAACATATCCACATCCATATTCAACCATGAGCACTCTTCAGTTAGATTTTGTGTTAGAAGAGGCTTTCATTCTCTTTCATGCTATCGTGCTCTCTTTCATGCTATGTGTAGACTTTTCTTTACCGTAATTTCTGCAGAATTTTA
>NW_010196652.1:0-3265 GCF_000695765.1 Mesitornis unicolor
GCAATTCTGTGATTCTGTGATTCTGTGAATTCTTAACACGGTCCTAGGTCGCTTTTTATCAGAAGTTGCAAATAACATTTCAGGATGACCATTGCAGGATTTGGTTGCACAACCTACTGAAAAGCTTATCAATTGTTAGCAAATGATAGTGACCATTAATTCACTACATCATGGAATCACAGAATCACAGAATCTCAGGAGTTGGAAGGGACCTTGTAAGATTATCTAGTCCAACCCCCCCTGACAGAGCAGGATCACCTAAACTAGGTCACATAGGAAAGTGTCCAGGTTGGCCTTGAGTGTCTCCAGAGAAGGAGACTCCACAACCTCTCTGGGCAGCCTGTTCCAGTGCTCTGTAACCCTCAGAGTAAAAAATATGGAAATACCTGTGGGTTTATTTATTGGAACTAACTTATAGACTGAGAATAGCTGCATTATTTCAGAAAAGCAATTCCTTTCATTCTGATATTACTCCGAGAAATATTTTTAATGCTTGCAAGAGGGTCAAGAAGAATAATGAAACATAACATGCACAAAGAAATAACTATACATCTGCCATTTTAAGGCCATCTTTGTTTCTCCATGTTGTGATTATTTAATATCAAGATAAAGCAAACAAGTGCATAACAGAAATGAAGTGTACAAGTAAGCAAATAACGGGGGATAAGAAGAAAAAAAATATGCACGCTTCATGCTGGTGAAAATCAGTCTCAAAATAGTTGAGAATTAAAATGTGTAGGTGTTAAATAACAAATAAAGTGGGAGTAGAGCAGATGAGGAAACCGTAATTTTCTATCTGCCCCAGTTGCCTTCCACAAGCTGCTGTTCTGAGCAAAGTTTTGCCTGGCTGTGCTAGGAATCGGGAACTGATCTAACTTTGAATAGAGGAAAAAGTTTGCCTTTCCCTTTTCCCTTTTTTGGGATGTGTTCGGAGACGGGGAGCCAGTGAAATAGATTTGGTCAGTCAAACACAAGAGCACACTTAATAAAGGAGAGGCAACGAGGAACAGATACTTCTTGTTGCCAAACACATTTTTATTGTGAAATTATCATGTAAGGCACTAACCTATTTAGGAGAGATTCCCAAAAGTCCCTCTGTAAATTTTGTGTTTCTTAAAACAAGCGTATCTACTAGACAGCTTATTTTAGAAGTTTTCCCTTGATATCAGAGCACCTTTGCACCAAGAAAAAGAAAAAGAAAAAGAAAAAGAAAAAGAAAAAGAAAAAGAAAAAGAAAAAGAAAAAGAAAAAGAAAAAGAAAAAGAAAAAGAAAAAGAAAAAGAAAAAGAAAAAGAAAAAGAAAAAGAAAAAGAAAAAGAAAAAGAAAAAGAAAAAGAAAAAGAAAAAGAAAAAGACATTATAGGGTACAGCTATTCTGAAGAAAAGGGAGTTTATAATTTCCTTTTAAAAATGCCTGGATTGAAAAAAAAGCCATTGTTCCTTAGTAGTAAAAGTGAAAAGTTCTATAAAAAAGTATAGAAATACTAGCTAGGAGGATGATTGATTTTTTCTTGATTCTATGTTTTAGAGAAAGAGAAAGAGAAAGAATAGAAGATAGTTGTGTTTCCCTTTGGAGAAAATTCTCAATTTTATCCAAATATAGTGCTAGATGAGACCCTGAGCACTCTAGTTCTCTTTAGAGCCATGGCTAAGTGTGAGACTTGGCAGAGGCCATTGTGTCTGAGATTCCAGAAGCTGATGGTTGCAGCTGGATAATGCAGTGAAGAAGCTGGATATTGGTCTCCTAGGTTAAAGGCATAATAGCAAACCAAAGGAAAAAAAAAAGATGAAGAATCAAAGAAAACAAAAATGTTTTGTTACAGGACAGTGCTTACCTCTTTTTAAGCACTTTTTGTTGCTAAGTAATGTAAACATGACTTAAAGAACACCAGGGAATATAAGCTGAGTGTAACAATGGCTTTACCTAAGCAAGCAGCCCTGGTACTTCTCACGGCTAATCTGATTCAGAAAAAACATAATATATCGTGAGTGTGATGAGACAGGTCTCTAGTTGTGTAATTGTGACTCAGATCAAAAGAATAATTCTGTTTGCCTGGATTTTCATGTGAAATCCAACAGCTCGCTCATCGGTATTGACGTAGACAGATACACTGTGTACTGACTGGATTCTGGGGAAGAAGGTACAAGCACCATTGATACAGTAAAAAGAAAAAAGGTAAAAAGAAAGAAAAGATACTTACACAGTTAGGAGACACTGATAGAAAAGCGTAATCTTTTCTAGATTTCTATGAGGAAATATTGAATTACATTTCATGATTTAACATATCCGTAAATTTCTGAGAGGATGCATCAGGCCCAAGTTTATAAAACTAGTTATACATGTAGTTCATAAAACTAGTTATACCATATGCTTTTCTGAGACAAATAGTAATTTCACTTGCTGCTGTGGCTAAAAGGGAAAGCAGTTTGAAATTTGGGGCTGGGCAAACACACTGGATGAGCGCTGCATGTATTTCTGTTAGTGATGAGATCAAGACATACAGCAGTACCATAAACTTTATTTTTTCCACAGAAGTTGGCATACCACAGCTTTTTAATACTCTGCCTAATTTGTTATATTGCATTTAAGAGTATCTGATTTGTAGCCATGTCTTCAGTTCTCCTTAGATACTCTGCACACGCAGAATTTTTTTGTGATGCAGAAGTGTGTTACACTACCTACATCACTATCTGCTTTTAGTAAAAAGTCCATATCCTAGAATTGTTTATAGTATTTTCTAATTCTTAAAAAAGTCATATTTCCCTGAAAATCTCCTGTAGCAACAAACTTTGAAGAAACACTATGTGTTGCATTTAAAAGGTTGGCTTGTTAATAAATGCAGCAGTCCAAACTAGTTGTATTCTACAACAGCAGAAAATCTTGTGGGAATACAATAATGTGACATAATAGCCTCTTCCTGTATAAACAAACATATTAAATTGGCATGTTTCCTGGTCTATGTGAATCCATTGAAAAGCTCCGCTATTATTCGGATTTTATAAATAATACAACTAACAAACAGTATTACTACTACTACTTATATTACTTGTTAACAGTAGCAGTGGTAACAGTGGCAGCATAGAATTTAATAAAACAAAGATATCAAAGCAAAGTCATCCCAAAAATAAAATAATTCCACGTCATTCAGAACCAATTTACTATAACACTGCTGTAATACTACAACGCTAAATTATTTTTATAACTTGAAATTATGGTGCTGTTAAACAATTTTAGTGTGGGCATTGTGATCAAACCTCAAAAGGA
>NW_010196653.1:0-28525 GCF_000695765.1 Mesitornis unicolor
CGGTGGAATACTCACTGTTACGGTCGGATCCAGTGCTGGTGTAGTGCCTGCCTCCATTCCTGGCTTGATTCAACGTGCTGTTGCTGCTGGGGCTCGCTGCAGCAGGTTTAACAACGTGTGAATAAAGTATCTCTGTGGCATCGTTCTTGAAAGCCAAGTAGCTTTTCGTGAAGATGCAAGCTAGGAGAAAGCCATAGAAATGAACGGCAGGGAGAAGCATGGTTGGTTCAGTCTCTGTCTGACAGAGCTGGATGAAATCTTTTTCTTCTGCTTCTTCTGGGTAACTCTGAAATTGCTCTTGAAGGATTCCTTTATATATTCAGAGAGGCTTGGCATTCGTTCAGGTGTAAAGTTGTGGATAGCTTCAGAATGAAAACCCACAAAAGGGGTGGGATCCCTACATGAGCCTGTGAAGATCTTTTACCAATAGGAGAGAAGACTGCAGTAAAGGAGGAGTCATATGCACTAATTGCAGGATTCCTATTTGGGGCTTTGGAGGGTATCAGAAAACTCTTGGGCACCACGCTGAAATTTTCGGGCTGAGACCTAGAGACTGCCGGCGCTGCCCTGCTACTACGTATAGTCCTGCATGCCTGGCATTTTTGTGTGATGTGACTAACACGGTGTCAAAGTGAGTCTCTCTTGCTCTTGTTATGCAAAGTTAAGTCCCCTCGTCTCAAATGTGACTTTCAGCAAACTTGCCAGCTCTGTAAGGATGCAAAAGTTTATAGAACTTACAGAAGACTGCTAGTTACACAAATGCTGTCTGCTATATACCAACCTCACTTTTAAATAATATTGTGAATAATTTAAAGGTGCCTCTAGATGCTTTAAATTATGCAGCTTTGATCAACAAGGAGCACTGCTAGAGAAACTACTTGTTTTAGGGGAATATTCTCTCCCTGATGTGCAGTTACAAGAATGTATTTCTGTATCAGCACTCATAAATAGCATCTCCTCTAGGCTCCTTAGTACAAACATATCCATATTCATAGCCTCTCACTGTGCTCATTCACCAAACTAGTCTTTTTTTTAGTTTTGTACAGTGCTTAGAGCATTCTTATACTTTTAATGTCTTATTTCATATGATGAAGAACACAAGGAGGAAAGAATAATCCTTATTTTAGGGTACTATTTTACTGTGTCACACACTTGATTGATTTTACATGAAATTACATGGCCCAAATCCAAATGCAAGTGTAAACTGAGATGCTGTCAGTAGGCCAATGCTTGTCTGCATCATGGTGAATAAAACAACAGTGATCAACACCGAAAGCTATGGCATTCTAATTAAAAGGTAATCTTTTTCTTTGGAAAAAGTACAACCATTACGGAAGCCACACTGAGTAAAGGTTAGACTCTAATCTCGCTTACACTTTTTGTAAGTGAGTTGATATCTATAGAGTCGTCCTGGATTTTATATGCTGCAATGACGGCAGAAGCATGACACAGATCCATCTCTACTGCAAGAGTCAAAATCTCAGTCCTTCAGAGAAGACAGCTTTGTTTCATCCTAGTCACAAGCAGATATTTGTCTGTATGAACATTTTCCTCTTGCACCACTAAGAAAGTTACCCTGGATTTCAGTAAATAATAATTTTCGCAGTAAGTGTCAAATTGATAGCCCTTGCTTAAAAGACACAGGAAAAACAGGAGCATTGCAAGGTGAAGTGAGTTTTACTGACGGAGCCGTGTGTGGAGAAGTTGAGTTGATTGCCTGCATCTATTATGACTGGCCCAACCCAGCTGTGGTATAACAAGAATGTTGCAAGGCAGAGTGAGATCTTTCAGCAGAGAAATGTATGGAGGAGTGGGATCACTGCTAACCCCTGACAAAGCTCTAAGTTCCACTCTCATTAAATATCTTCTTTAACCACAAAAGCAAAGATGTGCATTTTAACTTCCCTTTAAAATGAAGTAGAAAGTTTCCTTAAGCGAATTATCAAAGAATATATGTACATTACAGAGCGTTAATATTTTAGCATTATTTTTCTTCAACAGCAGCTAACCAAAGGTCTACTTGGTTGTTGTTAAAGTCCTTCATTTTTTCTCATATTCACAGATCATACCGATCTTCACACATATTGCCTTCCCTGCAGGATAGTCTCTGTGCTGAACTGAGCCACTATAATTAAAATCATGGAACTCATTTTCCAGTTACCCACAGTACCTGTGGATACCAGTCAGGGGACCTCTTCCTAGTAGAAAGATTTTCCCACATTAGGCGAGACTTGGGAAAGTCAGAAGTTTCTTTGAGAGCTGTTTTCTTTGAAATAAGGCATATAATCTTCTCACAGGAAAATGTATGGGATCTTGGAGCATCCATAGGGCTGGGTCTATAAGGAGCTTGCTAAGGCTTAACCTTTTCAGCTTTCAGTGAAGGGTAATTTTTACCCTTTCAAATCTGAGCTGTATGAAACTGTTACGTTTGTCACATACTTCTCTTGGTCTTGTCACTTACAGAAGGAAAACCTCAAGATGCTCCTCTTGCAGCCTTTGTAAAGAAAATGTTTGGCCCTGAATCTGCCACAGGAAAGATAAGACAGATTACTTAATTTCTCTGTACACTAGACACAGAGTAGTCATTATTTTAATTTTGTTTGTATTTTCCACTTGTTACAAATATTGTTTAAATATTTCATTATGTCAGTTCCTTGGTCAATACTGTCAAGCTTCCCTGCTTTGAAAGATAAGCAGGCTTCTGATGAGTTTGTCAGGTAATCTGATTTTTACCTTTTTTTGTCAAACATACAGCTTCCATTCTTTCACTTTTTCTGAGCCTACCTGAGAGAGATTAGAAGTTGCATGAGGGGAAGGGGTGCTGGTCAGTCAAATTTGGTTATTCTTCCTGAGAGAACTTCACAATCTAAAGTTTTTTCTTGATGCTTAGCTCAGAATGGGTTCCTAGACTTAAAATATTTTTGCTACCATTAATTAGATGATTGTGATAAGTTCTTAAAGCTGAAGTTACCTTTGTACCCTCCAAAATAGACTTATACAATGTCTGTCCTTACTCTAGTCAGATTCGATGGCTCGTGTAGAACATTGCTCTGTGCTTAATCTGTAATATTTGCCATAAGGAATATATTACACAAAGTCTTTGAAGTCTGTACTGGCTTCCTTTTTGCCTCTGGGCATAACTCAGGATGTTCTTATTGATCTATAAAACCCTATATGCTTTGAGTCCTAGGCAATAAATTCTCTCTCCTTTATCTTCCATTACAACACTTAAGATCAGCCAGGGCATACTGACTATACCCAAGAGTCTGGAGAGGTTGGATGCTCAGCGTGAAGGGCCTAGGAGACTGCATTTCACTGCTCCAAAGGATCCATGAGAGCTCTGTTCTGCTCCTTGGCGTGGTGTAAAGGCCAATGTTTAGTCAGGTCACTGAAAGCTGACTGTGGGGAAGGCACAGGGAAGAAACCCACTAACCAGATTCATTTAAATGTTTGTACATGTACTCAGGATAAAGTGCTACATTTAGCTACATACTTTTTTCAAACTTAACTGCTTCTTGTATCTTAACAGCCTTGCTTCTGAATGAACCTAAACACGGTGTAAAGCCATCCATCACTCTTCAGAGAGAACAGTATCCGGAGTTATCCACACCTTAAATCTCGCTTTCTCCACTTTCTGTGATGGAAAAACCCACACGTCTCTCAATGGATGCAGAGTAATACAAAGCTTATGTTCTGTAAAGATCCCAAAAGAGAATTCCCTTCTTTGTGGTCATTTATAAGTCTGTCAGGATCCCATCCTCCATGTTTCTTAGACACTATAATGATGTCCAAAGGGCAAAGTTTTGTGCAGAGCACACACACCTGTCTAGCAGCACAAAACAGCCACAGGGAATGGAAGGGTATGCACTGAAAAGTACAAATGACTGCCAGAGAACCTTGTCTTTGCAAACCACATGATCACTGAACAGGCACAAAATAAGAAGGAATTCTCAATTTTTCATAAAACTTGGGCCTAGCCAGTTTTAATAATGATAGGAAAAGGCCAGAATTAGAATGCATGGAAAAAGGTTCAAAAAATGTTTTTATATTTTTATTGTTAGTCCCAAAGAGAAGACCATTAGAGTGTTGCACTTCTGACTTTTTTCCAAAGGCAGATACTTTGAGAGTAAGTGCAGGCTCAGATAAATGACTGCAAAAAAGGAGCTGACATTTATTACTTTGCACCTTAAAACAGAAATGACTGTCAGGCTATTTTCTGTTAAGCAATAAGCATATTAGTAATGTACTTCAAAGCAGCATAAAATGTGATTTGGAGCACGATAAGAGAACTTGTCTGAAAGTGAGGTAAAATTGTAATAAATGCAACTGTTGAGAACTTGTGAGCTGTTGTGCAACAAGTTAGCATAGTTTTAAAGCTCATACAGAAAACATGTTAGAGAACCAAGATGCCCCCCTGTAAATTCTCAAACCAAAGATTTCTTGAATACTGAGTTTTTTCTGTACTAAGTGGTACTTTTTAATTTTCTCAGTAATTACATTTGAGAGATTCAATGGAAAACTTAACATATATCCTCATTACTGAGAATGACTAATTAGTTTTGATTTATGTCTTCCTCATCTCCTTAGAATTTTATATTACAATTTCATTTTTTTCTACTTGCTCTTATACATAATGGAGACAGAATAATATAGGTCAGGCTGTGGCTTCAAAGGAGGCAATTTTTCACTTTTATCAGAAAAGACATTAAATAGACTGAAAAGGGGAAAATATTTATTTTGAAATCCTAGAAAAATTTACAGTTGAGTGAAGAGCTATCTGCATTAATTATAATTGCCACCTCTTCTTGAGCATTTGCAGTAAGATTCTAAGACCAGATTGAAGACAGTGTGGCTAATTATCTTCCAAAACATGTTTTATGATTTTCTGGATACATTGAAGAAGAAAGAAATACAAAACAAGGGTTTACAAATGAAAAAAAATATGAGAATAACAGCTTGTTTATTGGGGTAACATTTTCGGAAACTCTTAGGAGACTCTTAGGTGACGTTGAAATGTAACACTTATATTTTAAAGAGATTTATGGCAATAAAGTAGGATTTTTTAATATGCATAGACAATGAAGTCAACTGGACTTCTGTATCTACATACTTTCTAAAATGTTGCCCTAAGGAGTGAAAGTCCTATTGATTTTCAGTGAGCCAGTCACTTAAATGCTTTTGAAAATTTTACCCTTAGGTTAAAATTCTGAAACTCCTACACAATGTTAAGCAGGCAAAGTCCCATCAACATGCCCCAGTTGCAAATAAAATAGAAACTGAGTAAAGGTTTTGAAGTCTGTCTTGTTTCTTTACATGTAATTCACCGAACTCTTAATATATCACTATGTTTCAGTAAACTGCTTTGTGTTTCTAATTATGTGGTCTGAAATGATTACGGTGTATTTAAAAAATGCACACTCTACAACAAACCAGTTAAGAAAATCTGGCATCATTTCAGGATTTCCTAGGCAAACACTTGCCAAACCTGTTGTTAGATCCAAAGTCGTAATTTAAAAACAAGCCTACAAGGTATCTGGAAGAAGATCCCTCTTTCCTTCCCTCTGCTCCTTCTCCCACTCCCTTACAAGGAAATCACTTTACCTTATCAAAACAGAGCAGTTACTGACATTTGTCTGCTGGTAAGAAACCTCTCCCTGCTACGGTCAGGTTTGAGATTTGGCTGAGGCCTGTTCTTGTTAAAGAAAAAAGTTACCTTCACCAGGAACGTTAGTGTCCAAATTCTTCAATCAGATAAACAAGCACAACTCCCTGCTGAAATTAAGGAAGTACCTGAGGGCAAAACCTGGCCCCAAATTAGAATTTTAATAATTGTAATACTGTGTAATCCCTTCCCTGCCAAGAGACAGAAATGGCCCATCCTGCACAACAAATTCACAGACTTACCACACAGTCAACATCAGAGTTTCACTTATAACCTGTGAACCAGAATATAATTGAACAAAGTATATACAGTTTAGTTTATTAAAATTAATCAATCCAATATTATGGTGCATTTGCACAGTACTGAAAATCTCTTATTTGCACATGTAGGATCTGCTATAATCCAGCAAATGTTTCCACGTTATGACTCCAAATACGGTTTTAAACACTGGGAACCTGAATTAAAATTGAGATCTGTCTCTCTCAAAGGATCTGTAAGAATAAAATGCATTGGTTTTCACGCTCAGCTACTGATATTTCCTTCCTCCCTGAAGTTAGTTTCAGTCACTTAGTTCTCTTTTAAGTCTCAAACTGTTTCATGCAATCAATGAATGAGTCAGGCTGAATGAAATTAAGACACAGACCCAAGTATCGCCTGCCTACCCAGACACCACAGCCCATTCCAGACTTCCTTTCCAGCAGTTTTAATTGCCTTAAATTCATATGTAAAAAAAATGTACCTGAAAAAGTTGATAGATCCCTGCCGATTGAAGAGCTCCTCACTGGAATGCTCTAGGATCTCTTTTTAAAACAATAAAATTACATTTTTACTAAGCTTACTATGACTACAGTACAGCTCTAACTAATAAAGTGGCAAAATGCGTACTAGGAGTCAAATTTCCAAAATCCTAGGGCTAAGTGCTTAACAGTTTTTTAGGTGTTTTTTCAGTGAGAACATTTTCTTGTTGCTGTTGAACCACATACTCAAATATAATATATAGAAACACATGCACACTCTGTTTGGCTAAGAGTGTGAAAAATGCTATTGCCATGAAGTTGAGAGATGGGAATGAATATTCAGTACATTCCACCCATTCTGCAGGTTGCATGTAAAATTTAATATCAAAACACTTCAGGGAAGAACAAAGAATGGAAATGTGTCAAGACTTCAAAATCTTTTCTTCAACCCAACAGAAAACATTTTCTTCAGTCAAACAGAAGGCCTCACATTTTGAGACTCCTTACTTCATTGCTCCTCCTTCTTGAAAGACGACATTTCAAAGAAAAAAAAGAAAATCTAACCAGATGTTACTGCTCAGTTTTGATTTTTTCTTTGATTAATCTTGACTTTCAGTAATGGCGATTCCACAGCAGCAGGATAATCTCTGCCTTAAGCATAACATTAGGTTTTAAACGATTATTTGTCTTGCCTTATCTAAGCTTAGAAGTCTCTCAGTATACCTTTATGGCAGTAAACAAATATTAGCTGTACTTGCTTAATCACAGAGTTTTAAGCAAAACCATCCTCTAGCCTGAAGTGCAGTGGATTTCAGTCTTCAGCTAATGTTCTACATATCTAGATGATCACAACAGATCAGTATTTAGAATTAAATGTAGTAAAAGTAATATGGTTACAAAATAACTTAACAACAAGGCCAATGTAAGCAGAGATAATCAGCAAGGAGGAATTTAAAATGACTGCTTCTCCAAAGATTAAACTTTGTCCATACCATTCATAGCTGACCACAACAGTAGTTCTTGCCACTACTGCACCTGACATCAGCGTCCAGAAACCAAATAGGCTCCATTGCAAACATGTGTTGCCCCATATTCAAAACCATCTCACTGTTTATGTCTGTAATCTTCAGGCAATGAAGACATTCTTTTTCCAATACAAAACATGGTGGTTGTGGGAGAGATTTATTTTGGGACTTTGGTCTTATGTCTATTTGGAATTACAAATGGGTTTAGGTAACATATAAACAGTATTCAAGAAAGGAAATGTCAGAACATTCTGTTTGTTCCCTTGGCCTTTCTGCAATTCTTCAAAGCTTTTCACAGGGTTGCTTTTCTAAAATATATCGTAATGTGGAAATGTTAAACAAATAAACCTTTCATAACTGTCAACATCTGAATTTGTTTTTCAGGAGGAATAGTTCCAATAAATTTACACTCTGAGAAAAAACAGAATAGAGTCCTCCCTCCTGGTAGTTTTCATCTAAAATGTAGTTCTTATCTAAGACTGCCCGATTGGAACAACATAACAAGCTTTACTGTAAATGGAAAATCCTGCAGGTGAAAATCCCTGGTATTATTATTCCCTGATGGTAACCACATTGGCCTCCTGTGGCAACCAAGGAGATGCATGATTCTTTTTTAAGGTCGGATGTAGCAAGCCGCCTTGAACAGCCAGTAACGGATGATGTTTTGGTATGTGCCTCTGACCTATGTAATTTTTGGTTTTCTCTTTACTTGCAACCTTTGCTACCTCTTGGAAGGGCAGCATCATGAAATCTTGCATCACAGGTGCTCATTTCCATCCGCCTGTTGCATAGCCAAATGGAATTAGCGTCCCATACCGACTCCTTCCTTTACTTTTTCCATTGTAAACTCTGGGAAGCTGTTGGAGGGTAAGAGGTGTGATAACAATTGCCTGGCATTTCCTTGTCTGTCCTCCTGGTTCCTCTGTTCAGGAAGCACCTTCAGCAACAGAGGAGACAGAGGTTTGGGAAGATATCTCTCCAGGGATTGTTTTTAAGCAGTTGAAGCTTCAAGAGAGGAAAAGTATTTAAGATATTTATTAAGGCTGCATCCTTGCACAGTACTATCAAGATCTAGTAGATCAGGCAGGTCCAGGAGGCAATATGAGGACAAATTTTAAAAGGCAGGTATTCTGAGAAGATTCTGTTAACTAATAGATGACAATGCATTTGACACCCTTTTATGTAAAAAAATGAGTGGAAAAGAATTTTAGTAGTTTCTATGACAGATGAAAGTAGCTGTTGCTGTAGAGCTCCGTACAGTAGTCAAGAACCATATCTGTGAACGGTTTTTTACTGTAAAGAAATTATGTAAAGGAAAATTACTTAAAACTTCTATATGTACAAGAAGTTATTGCATAATTTCTATCTTCTAGTTTTAGAGAATAACAGTAAATGCTGTTATATCTCAAATGCCTACACAAACTTTAAGATTGTGCCCACTCTAGCCTATGTCCAGTTTTACATCTGCTTCTTACACAAACTGTACTGCATTTACATAGGTAGCATGTTATAAATTCTGCATGGAATAGATATTTTGTGTTCCTTCTATAAAATAATATGGAGAACATGAAAGAAGGATATCTTACTCAGAATCAAATATTTTGTTCTGGGCAACCCAATACATAATTCTTGTCAACACTCAGTATCATTGTAAGGTCTGTTAAAAAAGCACTAAAACTGAACTACTGGAACTAATTTACTTAATAAGACTTTAATGACTTTCTCTATTCTTAAGTGAAGTGAGGAAAGCGGTTATTTTATTACTATTCATTTACTCAACAAGTATAAACAAAAATGAATGGATAAGATGATTACTAAGGACAGAGGTATATATATGGCCATGAAATACTTTGTTTTATTTTATATTCTAGAAAACACTTCCTGTCAAGAATAGACTGTTTAAGATAGATCATTTGGTTTACGAATTGTCAGAAGGAAGAACTATGTATGCTTTTGCTGCAGCATTAACTTTCTTTAAGGGTCCAATTCAAACCTTGTTGAAGTTAACAGAAATCTTCCAATTGTCTTAAAAAGACTGGGTTTAATGCCTCCATGTGGTAAAGCAATTGCCAAGAGACAGCTGGCAGTGTTCTGATAATCTGTGTTCATAGTGTGCACATTAACTTAAAACATCTGTCCAGTAGGTGGCATATGAGATCTCGTAGTCTAAAATGTAAATACAGCAATGGCATGTCACCACCAACACAGGAAAATGGTATTTCACTAGTTAGGTCTAACAGGCCAATGTGAGCTATAACTGTCTATAGGCAGCAAGCAATGTGGTCCTTTTTTTAACTTTTATTTAATTAGCATTATTAGATTCACATTTCCATATTAAAAAGAACTCATTGTATTTATGAATAGCATGGTTATAAGACATTTGATTTATCAAGCTTGTTCAAAATAGTTTACATTTTTCATTTTTTCCATTACTTAATGTTTACTACTAATGTCAGCACACTTGTGCTTATAATGTGGTGGCAGTCCTTCCCAAGTCCTCATTCCAAACCTCTGAGGGAGGAGTTTTCCTCTTCCTTCCTGACAGAAGTTTAGTCTGCTTCGACTCATTAGTGAATACATCATTCCCTAGAAGACCCCTTCCCCTCCTACATGCATTGCTTCCTATGGACGTTCAGCACTGAGACTCCAATTTCAACCTCACGCCACTGTGAAAAATCTGGGATTGTCTTTGAAGAGGCTCGGGAATCCTCCAATCCCATTTGAGTCCTCTTTGTATCACTAAGTGTTCTTTATTTTGATACAATAGGTAATGTAGCAGTGACTTAATACCACATCACTACGTAAGACTAAACACCACTTTGTGAAACTACAATACCCAAAAGAACTTCAAAATATCTTAATTATCCCACACACAAAGATTAAAGGAAGGAAGACGGTCCCAGGAATACATAGGCTGCTTAATGTAATCATACTTCAGGATTATTCTTGGTAATTAAGGTCCCTTTTGGCTAGGGATGTTGCAGAGGATTTAAGTCGCTCATTGTTCACCTTATTACCTTCAGCAAAACATCTGAGGAGCAGGAACCTGAGTTTGCTTTCCAAACCTAGCCTTCAGCGTTGTGGCGCACATAATCTTTGCATGGTAAAAGTTCAGGCTGTATCCTGAACCCTAATTGGTCTGGGCTTCAGCATCAAAAGTTGGCGGTGTACTTGAAAATATCTCATTAATCTCATCTCATTATTTTGAGATCATTATAATGTTAGGGTTTTTTTTATGTCTAGGATTTGCATCTATACTGTCAAACATGTGTGGTTCTCAGAATATTCCCAAGACCTAACTCTCCCATAATTCACACCACAAAACCTTGAACTAATATCAAGGCACTATTTTATCATGAGTGCCAGGAGGTGGAAAAACTCTCGCTATGCTCAGAAATGCTGATTATATTCAGTGGCTTTGTGTGGGCCAAGTTTTTGTTCAGGCAGTGCCTGGCCCTCACCCAGGCAAAATCAATCATGGTAACGGTTCATGAGCTGGTACTGGGAGGTTGTTTTTCTTTATAACAGCGTAGAACATTTAAAACGAAGCTGTGAGTGGGCTATGTACAGAAGTATAGACGGAAAATTTGTGGGACATGTGGCATAGTGTGTGCGTGTGTGCAGTCAAACCCACTTTTCAGTTTGTAGTCTAGACATGGCCTTATGGCTTGGATTTGGAAATACTGAACCTCACAGAGATGAAAGTAGGGTTTAATACCCTAAGGCGGATGGGTTGGAATGTGGAGAAAGCCTAGTAACGCAGGTTACTTTAAAGTCTGCAGTATGACTGTGGTCAATCCCGCTCTTTTAAATGGGGAGGAGGGAATTTCATCTCATCAAAATTTGGCAGGTACCATTCAAGATAAATAGTTGGAATCTCTTGTGACTGTGGTTTGGAAGCAAAATTAAGCTTCTAGTAAATTTCTGTAAATTTTCTTTCTGAATGTTCTGCTAAACACAACTTCTCCCTTGGAGGCAGCTGTAATAATACAATATTTTACCTTTTAAAGTGCTTTTCATCCTGAAAATTCCCATCAGACTTTGCAAACTGAATTCGTTCAAAATCACCTAAATGTGATTAAACAGCATGGGGAGCAACAACCAGACATGGAGGCAAAACACATACCTTGGACCACAAAAGATTTGGCCAAAAACACTAGACTAAAATTTTATCACTCTTGAAAGAATAAAACCTGTTTTATCTTCTTGAAATGCCCAGGACCCTGGCTTTTTAAAATCCTCAGTTGATCATAAACTTTACCCATCCACTAAGTACCTGGGAAGGTAGAAACAGTGAAATGATTTGGTTGCAACTAGAATAGTAATGGCCAGGGTGCCTTAAAACTAATGCTTAGAGTGTTAGGCTTTCCTTGCCAATATATCTGGATATTAGTTCCAGCTCTCTGTGTTTTGCATGTGTTTTGTCAGGTCTGAGGCCTTAAAGAGGCTGCAGACAAGCAAAAGCACTTTCCTACAAGAGGGTGACAAACTGAATGTCCCTACCAGCCATTTGCCAGCTTGCTATGCTCTGTTAAAAATAGAAAAGACTACACATAGCAGTAATTTAGAAAGAAAAGTACTGCATGCAAGCAACTAATGCAAGTAATCGTATTAGGTGAATGTATATGTTAAGATTACAAGCTTTTTTGTTGCAGTGGAAATAAAATGGAAGCTATAGTAAGTGCTCATTTTGTTAGCTTACAAAACTGTCATATAACATTGTATTTTGGCATCAAGTGTGTTGAAAGATCCAAAAAGCTCAATACAAGTTAGAACTCAAATGTCTGCTTCTTCAGAAGAAAGAACTCTCACGGAGTTCAACTGCAATTGTGCATAAGTGAGGCAGGATGTAGCTTGCTGAAGAGTGGCTGCATCATCCTCTGAAATGCTGGTAGTTATGTCTGGAAAAGTAATGGACTTAGTACATGGCATTAGAAATATTAAATCAAATTGAAACTGCATTTTTGTACATTGAGACAAAAGTCTCAAGAAAAGAAAAATGTATTTCACCAGAAGAAACAGATTGCACTGATTCTTGTTTTATGTATTCCGTGCTACCTCACTCCTGCCAAAAAGCCAGTCCTTACCCAAGCATTTTAAGTAAATTATCAATAGAACACTTATGGACAAAGCACAACTCATATGGTACCGATAATAAACATGCATATAAAACATTTTCAAATGTACATTTTCTTTTTCCCTTTTTAATTGTAAACTATGACCTACATACGTTCCTTTTTTTTTGGTATGAGTTTTTGGAACAATTCTCTTAAAACTGGAGCATTTTAATTTTAAAAGAAAGTCATGATAACAATTGATGTTGTTTCTTGGGATCTATTGTTTATTAAAATGTGGGGGTTTTTCCCCACATGGTCTACTGGCCAAGTTGTGTGTTGCTGTGTCACAGGCTGTAAAGGCTTTTATACAGTATTTCTTTGTATCAAGGATAACTGTATCAAGAAAAACAGAAAGGAAATGCTCTATTTCTTTTTAAGTGTGTGGAATGCAGATTTTTCTTGTTTCTGAGATTGTATTTGCAGGAGAAACATTAAAAAAGTAAAACTGATTTGGGCTAAAGTCTTTAAAAGAGCTGAAGATCACCTGTCCACTTTAGTTGGTTCATAAAGATGGTTTACATTTGTCTAAAAAAGACAGCCTCTAAAGCAAGGTGCTATTTTTCATCAGAGCCCAAGTATGACTAGGAAAGCCACAAAAAATTATGTAAATTATTCATTCTAAAGGCTACAGATATGGCAAAATATTTGATGCACACATGAAAAGTATTTAAATATTATTTGTTACTCTTTTTTAATGGAAGAGTAAACAGAGCATGGACCCAATTTGATTGCATTTCCCAAAGCTTTTTTAATATTGGAAGCCAGGGGGGATTGCTAGATGATCATATGCAATACAGCCATATACTTTTGTACTGAACTTCATAATCTGTATTTGACTAAAGAACAGGTTTCAGAAAGGCACTGAAATGTAAAAGAAGACTTCAGCAGATGCAGAACCCATCTCTTCTTCTAATTTAGGCATTCACCCTCGCTATTAAGAATGTATGTCTTATCTGTAGTCTGAAGGTTTGGGCTTTCATCTTTTGGCCACAAAAAGATTTCTCATCTATAATACTACGCGGTACTTTCCCTAGTAAAGGTACAGGCACACTAGGCTTCAGTAATCTCTTTGTCTTCTTTTATTTCTCTCTCATTTATCACTGTTCAGTCTCTCAGACAGCTACCAAGCTACTCAGCAGAACACAGAGGAGTTATTTTTGTCTCTAAGAATATGGTATGAGGCCTGCTGTACACAGAGTACAAAACATCAAGGCATTCATGACAAAATCTAATTTAAGAACAGTGCTGTCAGATTCCTAGCAGCATCAAAGCGAAGAATACCTTAATAAAAACAGTTAGATGTGTCTCCACCCTTTTACAAGCTTTGCTTTGTCATAGAAATAGATACTGCTGGAAAATTAGTTGAGGTGGACTCCGCTCACCCCTGTTTTTTTGATATATAAACACCATATAACAAGAATTGTGCCCATTTCAGGCTGGTTGATGGTTTCTCACTGGATGCTGGCCACTTGTTCCTCTGCACAGTCCAGTTATGCATTCTCTCTAGAAACTTCTGAGAGTCAAAATTCCAGATACATTAGACTGATTTCACTGAAATCTACTGGTTTATGAATAAGTAATAAAGATGTTGTCTTTGATTCTACACCTAGACACAGATCAGGAGGTTGGGGCTTTCATGAACATGAAACTGATGTGTTCCTAGACCTTGTGGGGTGACCTGGTGTCATTTGATGTGAGCTAGGGGCAACTTTACGTGTTCAGGCGAGTACTGTGGTTTCAGACCAAACTTTCCATCCCCTAGAGGTATATTTCTTCTGTATTTCATCAGGGCAAACTCTTGAATCTGTAGAAGGCCTTAGCAATTATACTGATGTCCCACATACCAGCAGAGAGCTACAGTCCAGGTGTATACCAAGGAATAAAGCCAGTGAATGCTGACATTTCAAACCACTTAAGGGTACATATAGGTGCTCCTCATGTTTCATAAGTGCTGTAGAAGTCACTGAGAAGTAAAAAAACCAAACTTTTACTAATAAACAAGGATTCAATCTAAAGGTTGGAAACGAATTAAAAAATTTGAGACTGAATATAGTGAATAAAAAGATGGATCATGCTATTAAATAGGGTTCCAAATAGCTGCACATCATTACTAATCACTTTCATATCAAATGAAGAGCTCTACCTCAAATATTTCATAGAAATCCATGAGTGAAAGCCAAAAGAAGCCTGAGTTCTTGATTTTTGCTGTTTGTGCAACTGTTACTTATTTGTCATTCTGGTCCAGTTGTCCATGCAGGAGGTCACTCCCCATGAATCAAGCTGCTTGGGAAGTGGCTAAAAGATGGATGAGGCCAAGGTACAGAGCTGTGCTGAGGGAATGTCTATTGGAAGAAGGACTGATGTGCACAGGGCAGGAGCAGAGGGAGGCCATGGAGCAGTGAAGCCACCTCCTGAACCGTGGTAGCTCCAGAACCTTCTTCCTCATCCAAAGCAGATGCTGGAAAGGACACCAGGAAAAGAAACATTGACACTTTTAAATGGATCAAGTCACAGGTGTGATTGTGGGATCTACATGGTATGGCGTCAACCTTTCTTTACCCATGATTATGCATATAGTTGTCCAACAGAGAGTGTCTTGGTGAAAGCAGAGGCAAAGGTGAGGGGAAAAGTTTGCAAACCTCCGTAAGCTATATTGAAACATTGAGCACTGTAGTTCTTACTGGCTCAGCAGATATGGTTGGGCATTTGGTACAGCTGAGAATTGGACTTTTGACTTAAGAAACAGCTTTAGAATCCTCATTTTGAAAATGTATTGGAAGTATTGGCTTAAATATCAAGGATTTTTGAAGCATTTTGTACAGATATTAATATAGCCTGTTACCACGAGCTCTTTCAGTTTAGTCAACAGATACATGATGAACAACACACTACAGGAACCATAGATTCTATTTTTATTTTCTGTTTGTTTTGTTGTTTTTTTCCTTGTCTTACTATTCTACCAGTAGAGAATTTAAAGTGATATTGTATACATTTTTCAAACACATAACAAAATTTCACTCAAATACACACCTGTAGCTCTTTTCAGTAAAAAACTTATATTCTCATCTTCTGGCTTTCAGTGAGTTCTTTGTAGTCTGCCACATTTCCTTTCCCTATTGTCGCTGCAGTCTCCATGGGGTACCATAAGTGAAGATTCACCAGAATTCTCCACTGTAAGATCTTCCTTTTGTCCTCGCAGGAGTTAAACCATCTCCTTCACTTTGTCTGGGACACAGATGGGTATGGGGAACATTCTTCCACTATTGTGTCAGCAATCAAAAGGATCTATTTTTCCACTTCTTAGTGTCCTCCCCTGTTCAAAATGTTGTCATTGAGTAGACTGTTGAATATTTTCTATTTATATAAGCCTGACCTTTTCCTAAACCAGCTTGGATTGATTAGTTTAAGTGTCAATGTTCTCTAAACCATGCAGTTTTTCTACACTTTTCATGAAATAGGGACACTTCAGAACTTCCCACCTCCATGGCTCATTGAAAGACGAAAAGAGGCAAAATGTAACGCAGCAATAAAGAACACCATTTACCATGATTTTTTCCAGATATGGCATTTTGATAAAATTTAAAATGTGTCCTTGAGCATTCAAGTATTGAAGAATACTTGTGACTTTGAAAAATCCAGTGTTGGTATCTTTGAAATAGATGTAGAACCTGTCCTCATTTTTTTCAGGCAGCTACTACAGGATATGTTGTGGGACACCATCTGGTGGATAAATGTAGTTAAAGCAAATATTTATATTTGCAAACCGTTCTTTTTTGTTGTTGTTGTTCTATGAAGCTCATATTTGCTCAGTTTCCCTAGCCTTATCTAGCCTCATACTAAAGGAAGGTTAGACATACTGTTCTGATGCAAATCCTTCACAAGCATGGCCTCTAAGTAACCCAGACCACAAAAGACCTTTGTGCTTAAAGAACTGAAATGTAAATAATTTTGAATGTTGATGACACCCATGGCTGCATTTCACCATTAGCATTTTAGCATGTGCTTCTGGAGTGCTTAACATGCTTTTATGCACATCATGAAGCAACCTCAAGGCATAGGAACTGAGTTCCTTTCCAATGAGATAAACTAGAAGATGTGCTCCAAAAGCACACCTAATGCTCTCCAGCCACAGGACCAGGCTAGAAATGTCCCTAAGTAACCCTTCCCAAAATGTGTGGTGTGGATGTTAAGCTCTCAGCATTAACTCTTTCACACCACAAATCCTTTCCTATTAGCCTGCACTACTTACTAATGTAGACAGGCTCACCTGAACCTACCTGCAGAACAGAGATTACCCAGATGGGCTGTGTGAATCTGACTGGAAATTTCAGTCCATTCAGCAAAGTGAACTTCAAAATGGAAACACAGATGGGTCAGACTCTGTGTTTGAAGATTTGTTACATGGTTCTAAGGTATATAATGCAGTAGCTAAGTAAAAAGCCCTGGATCCTACTTTTCCCCTTAGTCAGAGTCCAGAACAATTAATTTTCAGACCATGCTTTTTTGTTGTTGTTGGTGTGATAGGATGAATACTTTGAGAAACTTCCTTAGAAATAGGGTATTCTACTTTTCTTTCTTAGCTTTTGGAAGAGAGCGTTACGGATATGTATGTTATGCAGTTGCTTGAAAAATGCATTTTATCTGCTACTTTTATATTTCTCATGAAGCAAGCAAATAGAGAGATAGGGTGTATTCTATAATTTTTTTAAATGGAGACAGAGAAAGAATTGCATCTGTGTATAATTATGGCTGATGTGCTGAAAATGTACTGATCTTTTGTGGGCTCATCCTTAACAAAAACCTCACACAATCATCCCCTTTTTATGCCAACAAAATGAGTTTTATAGCCTGGACTTTCCTACATCATAAATGTAAAAAGCAGTGTGTTGGGAAATATTACTGGCACCACTATATTTCTAACGAGCTATAATACATTGCTGTATGCTGGTTTCCAGGTTAAGCCTGGCTGTAAATTTTGAAGCACATACAACCATGTAGTACTTTCACCTTATGTGATACGATATACAGTCTTTAAATATACAAGCTGTATATTTAAAATAAAGTAACCACAAATTCTTACCATTCAGAAAGCAGTGGTATTCCTGTAAAAATAGGACTTCATTTACTGAAATGTTTTTTGACTTTTATGAGGCCAAGAAAAGTAACACTGATTTGTTAAGTTGTTTTAACAACAAACTTGACTATTCAAGCTTTACATTTACTTTTAGGATTATTAATGCCTATCTGTTTGACACTTGCATTTGAATAGGGTTCTTAATTTTATACTAAGAATGTAAGAAAGGCTTTACTGGGTCAGACTGGTTTTCTGTCTCTAGCAGTGGCAACAGGAGAGGCTGTTCAGAGAATAACAAGTCCAGCTGTTTTTTCCTCTTTCACTCCCCACAGTACACCACTGTTGTGTTAGGGAAGCCCTATGGTGACACTGTCCATCTATTTGTCTCATCCCTTTTTGAACCTTTTGACACATTTTGCCTCTACAATATCATGTGATAGTGAGTGCCACAAGTCTACTACCTTGTGTTTAAAGAAATGCTTTATCTGGTTTAAGCTGATGTTCTATTATTTTGATTAAGTTCTCGTATTACAGGATAGAGTGAACAGAAGTTCTGCCTTCACTTTATTCACTATTTTAATGACTTTGTAACCACTTCATCACTTTTCTTTGCAGTCTTCTCCTTTCACTGCTGAAGACTCCCAGCCTTTCTAGTCTCTCCCCATAAGGTAGGTGATCGATCCGCTATTCATTTAAGTTGCCCTTAGACCTACATGTTGTTACACAGAATCCCAAGGTATTTTTTAATTTTCTGAGAGCTTCTCAGGAAATTCTGGCATCCAATTGCCATACTGGTGAAAACTGAAGGTTTCCGTATAATCAATCTGATAGTTGCTTTTCTAGTAAGACAGGTTATTTTTCTTTATTGCTTATTTATAAGAGTTCAAAAAAATTAATCCTGGATAATACAGTATGATTTTCCTCTTTACTAATTTCAATCTACTATTTTATACATTATGCTATTCATTAACTTCAAATTTAAAAATCTGAGGACTACCTTATTTTTGCTATAGCAGTCTAATATATTTAGCTGTGCTTCAGTAATATACTTTCCTTTAATGTGCTATCTGGTTATTCCTTTAATGCATTTATCTATCTACAGCTCTTTTATTATGTTAGGCTCTTCTGGAATGTCTTTAAAGTTTTCCTCAAAGTCTCTGAACCGTATATATTGATTGCCTTCTGTGACACTCAATATTTCTCTTGCTCTAGCAACTTAGGCTGAATACCAGTTTTGAAAACTTTCCTTTTCACTTTCATTTGAGGAGTTTTTTTTTCCACCTCATATGTTAGAAGTTTCATTTTGCATTAGTAACAAGTATTATGTACAAGTACAGAAGTTTATGGCCACAGGTAGCTGTCTTCTTTTCTCCCAGGAGAAAAAAACAAGTATTGTGCTGACTGTTACTGATTTATAGAGCACAAAGGCCTCATTCATTCTCATTTCAAGGTCATCACTATGTGATCTTCTTGACAAGTTTGAACAACTTGCAGATAAGCATCAAGGAGTCCTCATGAATAACAATGACTAAACTGTCAAGACAGTAATTGTATGATTGAAGAGAGCATCCTCTAAATGCAACATATACTAAGGAATGTGGAGAAAACTTCCATGCCTTACAGTTGTGCTAAAATGGGATGTGCCATTTTTAATGTAATGGTGAACTGGATTACTGACTGGAATCAAGTCTTAAATGAGTGGCTTATTTAGCCAAGAAGAGAGGGGTTTTGACATTTTGAATAAAGCAGAGTGATGTGCAGGAAGCTCAGAAAATATAATATCTTTCTCTCGCTCTTTTGTTCCTCTGTGGGAGGCCACGCTATAGCACTCAAGGAAATTCCTTGAGGCTGCTTAGTTTCATATGAGCAGATTGACAGGATGCACAGCTTGGCACAATTGTCTATTTCTGATCAGGATTACAAATACCAGGGGTGGCAAAGATCCAAACTGACCTACACTGGCAGAATAATTTGAGTAATTATTCAGGGAACCATACTGAAAACACATTTAGTCCTTTACTTTCACGTGGAGTTCAAAATCCTGCAAAAATCTCCTGGTATGCTGCACCATTGCGAGTTCCATGCTGCACACATCGATTAGTAACGTGGTGAGGTACCACATAAGACTGAGACAAGAAGATGCATACAGCAAGGTTCTAAAGAGTGATAAACTGGCTTTATTTCATTCCTAGATAAGTTTCATAGAAGTAGGACACATATGTGAAAACTGGATGGTGGTGAAGATTCCCATGCCCAGTACGACTCGGAATGTCATGTATACTAATTAAGCAAATAGCAACAAGAAATTGTATGTATTTTTGAGGTGCATACAATTCACAATAGAACAGGTTTCCAGACTCAGTGCCAGATAAGCCTAGCCAGAAAGGATAATTGATTGGTTTTATGCACCATTGCACAGCGTCTAAAGGCATTCATAATCTATGGTTGATTACATTTTGAGTATTGCCAAAAGGAATACAATCCCCTCACTGTTGAATAAGATCATAATATTTATACTGACAATTGAGAACTTTGAATAACACATAGTCCCATCAAGTCTTTTCTATAAAATTAAGACTCTTTTATGTCTTAAATCAAAACCAGACTGCACAGTCCAAATAGGATTTTGTCAGCATTTTTCAATTAAAATTGCTTATTTGTATAAGTTGTGTCTTTTTCATATAAATATGAAAATACATTCTCACAGTATGGACTTGGATTCAGTTCAACTTTCAGTTTTTCTTTTATGTTCTTATAGCAAGCTATCTGCCCTCTCAAGATGAGATATAAAGGAAGTTCTTAGTTTGTGAGGCTGAGAGAATAAATGTTCCCATTTAAAAACATACAAAAATTAGTATTAAGTATGAAGACAACTTTCAAGAGTGACCAGATTCACTTTTACACAGCACAGGCTGAGGGAGAGTGTGTTCTTTCTCTGGAAAACATCCCGGTTCTCAGACAAAATTTGGAATAAAAAGTTATTTCAAAATTTCTGGTGGAACATGGAAACAGTCACTGTATTCTCTGAGTCTCCCAGTCAAGCAAGAATATAGAATTGCTTTTAACATAGCAATTTTCAGGCATTTCAAAAAATTCTTCTCAGACTCAAATTTCACTGCATGTATTTAAGCATTTTAAAAGTTTTTAAGACTATTTTATTAAAATACATTTAAACCCCCTTTCCTTTTTAGTCTAATTGCCCTGCTATTTGGGCACAGAGTTGATAGTCAGTAGATCTTAATGTTATTTCCATCACTACCATTCTGTGCTTTGAACTCTCCAAAAGTAAAACATAGATAAAAATTATTTCCTTGATATGAAACTTTAGGATTTATTGATGAAAGTATCTCATCACACAATGAGATTAATTTTGGTTGCTGGACTTACAAAAAAGCTGTAACATATCTAGATATCCTAGATAAATTCTGAGACCTAAAAGGATTGATCTTTCTTTAAGAGAACAGTTTAACAAGCTTTCACCCGCATGGAAGGTAAACAGGCCATCCCAGGCCAAGGCAATGACAGAACCAGCCACACTTGTCTTTTTTTAAGGGAATTTTTTATTGTCAACAAAACTGAAGAAAAAAAAAGAAAAAGAAAAAAAAGTTAAGTGGAATAGCCTCCCCCTTGCAGTATATCCAGTGGACCAGCAGTTATTCATGGAAGGCTTAGTTTGAAATTCCTGCTGCAAATCTGGCAGAGGAGTGATTCAAGGCCCTCGGTATGCATTGGATTTGGGGCATAGAAGACCTTCTCAGATGAAAGTGCACACATAAAGATTGATGCAACTGATGTCCAGCTGATACTGGACAGTCTCTGGGACAAGGGGAGCCCCTTTGAGTACAGTGTCCCTGCCCAAAAATTATCTCTGAACGTTCTCTTCATTCTTTACAGGCAGAGGAAAGGAGCACTGGGCTGCTTTGGGCACCAAGTTCCCACAGAAGTCACAGCTGCAAATTGCATTTTCTCTTGCCTAGCTTAGTTTACATTCTGCCCTGCAAACGGATTTCAATTAATCCCCTTCAAGACACCTAATTTTTCAAGGGCATTGAGCATGGCAAGTTCGCTCAAAATTCTGAATTTCTTCAAGTGAGAGGGTTTCCAGGACATTCCATTCCTTTCCATTTCATAATGGAATTGTTAGGACAGGGGCAGTTATTTCTCTTTTTTTATCTTACCTTTATGTCTTTTTGATTCCAGAACTTAAAATGTTTCCTTCTTCTTTTCTACCATTCCTCCACTATCCTTGTGACATCTATGGTGTGGGCTATATAACATAAGTAATACCGGACTGCTGATGTAAATGCATCTGCTGAGCATCAGACTATGATGAAAAGCTGCATAACTAAGAACTCTAACGACCAACCGTGAAGTCCTGAAGGCCATCAGAGCACTGAGGACAGAGATGTTGCACTGTGGGGTTGTCAGCAGGACTGCAAAGGCACTTGTCCACATTGGCTGTTCTGCCAAGGCCATGAGGTCTGACTGCCCAGCCAAGGGGACTGAGGATGCTTTGAGGTTGTGGAGCACCTTTTTGGAATTTACTGTGGGACGTCTCATATACCAGTTCCAAATATTAATTTGTGTAAATTTTGCAGTTCTGTGAGAATTCCACTGAACTGCTCTCTACCTTTGTTGAAGTTATTTCTAAAACCTTAATTTGGGACTTCTGTGGTTCTTGTAGGCAGTATGGGAGAAGATCAGAGAAAATTGTTCAGGATGTGCTGTTTAATTTTAGCACACACATTGTATGCCAAAGCTGTTTATGTATGTGGTTAGCACAGTAATAGAGAGAGGGAAAAAACAAAAACAGACCAAAAAAAACCCAGAAAGCCAGTTGCAATGAATGACAGTTTAGCTTCTTATTTATGGTGGGGTTTTTTTTGCTAGTGATTATTTGGGAAAAGCAGCATTTAACTACAATCCCATCTACCCAGGAGTTAACTTCTTAATACTGACCTAGCATTAGCATTAAAACCATAAGATTTACTGGCAGTTATGAATGTTCTAATACAATGTGTTTTAGACTGCTCTGAGAGTTAAGATGGTACTGTGTAAAAAGCTTGCAGATATATATCCAACTCCACTAACTTCCCAACAGTGCACTGGCAGACACAGGAAATCATGCAGAAAACTATCCTGGTGCAGACTAGGCAATATTTTATTCCTGGCCCTACAGAATATTTTAATCAAGGTATTTACATATATAATGTGTGGTATCAGAAAATGTGTACATTTGTTGTCTTTCAAGCTGAAACCAAGGACTAAATTTAAAAGCTATTCAAACATCTAGAGTTACAAGCAAGTATCTAATGTCACCTTCCAAAATGCCAGGCATAAATCAATTTTCTTAGTAAACCACATTAAATTTTAGGATTTAAAAAAAAATTCCTAGAACCGTACTTTGTTTCAAAGCACCAAAGGGAAACTGCAATACTGGAGAATTTCTTGAGAGTTCCCTAATTTTATCCAAGCTACTGTATTTTTGCCTTGGGGATGTCGGCTACTAAGGCTGAAGAATGAATATTATTTGTTGAAGCTGGGTTCACACTTTCAGCTTAGAAATGTGACTCTTTTTTTCTTCCCACTTGAGCATATTCACAGTTCAGATAGTCTGGAAAAGAGTATGAAAAGTACATTCCTGGACATAGAGAATGAATTAGAAAGTAGCAAGGAATGGAGGATTTTTAAAGGATGGATGTTTATTATGTTCTGAAAATTTGAAAACTTAAAGTGCAACAAATTTGGAACCAAAACTGTGTAAATATAGTGATGGGCAGTTTGGCATGAATTTCATGGATATATGTTCTTTGCTTAGATTTAAAAAATTGGGGAAATAGAGGATTGAGGTTATCCTTCTAGATACACTGATTTCTTCTTGATTATGTGGACTAATTTAAACAGAGTGGATTTTATATATCTTACACAGTTAAACTGTATCAATACTAAATATTACAGCATTCCACCTTAAATTTATTCTATGATTTTTTGATGTAACTAGGGAGAATTTTGAGATAGAATAATTTGAAGGCAAATAAACTCCAGCTGTATTCTGAACTGTCTGACAAAATAGTGATGGTTGCGGAAAACAGAATTACAAGCAGCAAGATCAAACTTGGGTCACTAATAAAGGATAATAAAGAAACAAAGAAATAACTAGAAGGCATCCACTCCATTTTGCAAAAGTATTTCAAAATTCTGAACTGTGTCCTTGTTGAACAGAATATTTTAATCATTTATGTGAAATGCTTTGTTTCAAAGTACTATCTTTTAAAATCCAGAAGTTCAGCTCTTACAATTCTCCTTTCCGTTCTGAAATTACATATGTTTCCTGGATCACTAGAACTGCCTAAAACTGTTTGGCTTTAACAGAACTGTATATTTGAGTAATATTTTTTAGGCAAAAATCTTCTTGCTGCCTTGAATGAGCTAAAATAACAAAAGCCAATACTATGTATATTTGTGTGCGTGACTGGACTTTTTTATCACATAAGACATGCACTTTTTAATGGAAAGTTATTCCTCCTCATCACTGAGCAGACACACAAAACAGGGAGCTTCCTTTGATCAATAAACTTTCACTAACAGCAAATCTTCTGTTTCCCCAAGGCAAACAGTCAGGTAGCTCTGACACCTGCAGCTACTGGAAACATTTGCCGAAGACGGAATCAAACTAGTGGGAGCCTGGGGAAATATAAATACAGTAAATAGATTGAAAATACTTCAGCTGGTGCTTAGAAATTGTGCAGTTATGAAGTACTATTCTTTGCTAATAAACCCCTATAACTTGTCCAAAGTTAGCTTACTGTGGCGTTGGAGCAATTACCAAATATATATAGAAGAGGAGAAAGCTGTATTATGGATTAAAGCAGTGTTTATGCACCGAACTACGTGAAGGTAGAAGGCAGAACAGCTCTCCAGGATGACAATTCCTTTGAAGGTCTATTGGTACACTTTACAAAACACATCTAGCACTTTATTTTAAAAACACAGATATTTCTGTGAAAGCAGAAGTGGGCTCTATCCATTTATTAATTTATGAATGTGATTATATGAATATAAGAGGAAAATAGTGGACTTGATCTAGAAAGTCTGCTCCAGGCGTAGATCCTATTTTCTGTCCAGGACAGTATTGTAATGGTGGCTTTTGCTATGTACACAGATTCAAGAGACAACTGAGAATTAATCCATTCACTGCTACAGTGTCCAGATGTCATTTGATCCTAACTCTTTTAGTAGTTTAGATGCTTTTTAGTACCTTTAGCTTATGTACAGTACAGAGTATATGGTAAGAATAATAGTAGTAACATAGTGTCTAAGTCATTTGTTCACACAGCTTAGGTCAGTAGAGTTTTGGTAGACTAAACAAAAGTTATGGGATCCCAAAATATCAAATCAGTGAGACAGATGACTTAGGGTTTTTCCCAGGGCAGAAGGCATGAAGAAAGAATTTCAGTGCCAGGTAGCTAATAAACCTAATTTATCTCATATTTAGATTAAGATGTATGATCAGTATTATATAAATTAAGGGGTTTTTTGTATTATTAAGGTAATAATTTTAAGAGTTCTGGTATTATGACTATACTCTTTTCCCCTTGAATCAAGTTCTTACATGTATAAACTCACACTCTTCTTCAGACTTGAGTTTTATTTTGTATTTGCATATAACCATTTGCATGTATTTCATACCGCAATGCGAATTCACCACAGGACATGTATTTGCCATGGCATTAACTGAACAATTAAGCTATTAGACTTTTATTGTTGTTGCTGGGAATGCCAATGCTCTCTGAACACGTTCCCTGAACCGTCCTGGTTCCACAGATGGAGTTTAGGGGCCAGCAGTGGACGCAGACCTTCCAATACCCAAGATGGTTCATTTAGAACTGCTTTTGTGTCTCTCCATGGCACAGGCTTGCACCATGTAAACACAGCCTCGTTGCCAACACATTAAAAAGAGAGAATACCACAAGATTACATCTGAAAATTACTTTGGCAGCCATCACAATTAAAAAATTATTTGGAAATGAAAAGTTAAGGGCTTTTTTCAACATCTGTATGTTAAGAAATCAGCCCAGTGACAAAGGATTCTCTGAATTAATAGGCACAGTGCCATCAGACATCAATAAGGACACTACTGACTTCTACGTGTAGAGAGCTCTGCGGACATTACCCTTTTAGAAAGTTATTTCTTAAAGGCTAAGCTGGTCAATTTTGTTAAGAAGCAATATTAAAACTGTTAAACATGCATATGTTTTTATCAAAAATACCAACTATGTTAGTAACTTGATTTCAAGTACTGAATACAGAAGTTTTACTTAAGTGACTACCGGCGACACTTCTATAATAACTTCTTTATTAAAATATCTTCCCATGAAGCCTCAGGTATTCTAGGCTTGCACATTACAGAGAGCCAAAAATCCAAGTTATCGTGCTCTGGAAAGCATATGTGATTATAGCAATGGAGATTTATATTGTGTATAAAAGTAGAAAACCCAAAGAATTCAAATCTCTTGTTTCCCAGGCAGTATTCTAACCATTCAAGTTAATCACTAGCTTCAAACTCAAAATAGTCCTGACTGTTTAAAGGGTCAAGCTCATATTATTTATTGGAAAAAAAAACATTCTCCCAAAATTCTGCTCCTGAACTTGTAAGGGCCACTGCGATGTCGTCAGTGCCATCACCAAGATTAATAGTACGAGCAAGAGAATTTGTTCAAATGCCTGAATGCTTTAGGTAGTGTGGAGTATTTGAAACATCTGCACAGGACTTGCAGCTACTGGACTATGGGAGACCTGCACTCTTCTGTAGCAGTAGCTGGAATGCAGGTGGGATATCCTACTGGTCTGTCCTCAGGCTTCTGTGTTTCAGTGATAAACACTGATAAAATATTTCCGGTAACAAGAAGAAAAAAGGAAATATGCATTTATCTACAATATTTTGCATTTACTTCACAACATACCAAGTGAAATTTATTTAAAACCTCAAAAGCACGGTAATTGTACTAGTTTCTATACAGCATTAGTATAACACAGGCAATTTTAAATTTGTCCCAGACAATTCTCTTCTTTTTTGATGAATGTTCTGTAGGTATGCAGAACTGTACAAACATGTGAGATGGAAAACAATTCTGTAGCAGGATCTGCTTTCTTTGAGGGGTTAGACTAGATGACCTCCAGAGATCCCTTCCAACATAAATTAGATGGTTCAATAAAACCAAGATGCAGTTTTAAAAATTACCTTTTGTGAAAAAGCCATACAGCCCAGGACCTTTGATGGCAAGTATTTAATTGTAGAAGATAGGAAAGAACCGTGCAAGCACACATGCCTAACATTAAATCAGCAGTCAGTAAGACTACAAAGGTGAGGTTAATATGCAAGTACTTTTACTTGGTCAGTAAAAAGAGATCTGTGCTCTCCCCTATTTTCACGTTCTGTTATCCCATACCATAAGATCACAATCTTACTCATTTTCTGCCCAAATTCCTTTAAACTTAGTGGGGATTTGAAGTGTCAACTTGCAGATGCAAGAAAGCAAAGGGTATAAAAAGGTATTTACTGAATTTTAAACAGTCTCTATTTAGGCATTGAGACTAAGTCTGTTGCTGCCAGGTATCAATCGAGACAAGCATCTCAAAACCATAAAATCTATCAGAACAAACGTCAACCCACATATGTCACAGCTCTGTGCTGAAATGCAACAAAGTATCTTCTAGAGGTTCCCTCTCTCTTTCTTCATACTTGAGATTACTGAATTTCTCATACCATGGTAATTGGACTACCTGATAAGACAATTTTATTATTAAAATTGAATTGTTCTTTAATAAACATCTCACCTTTCACAGTTCTCAAGTGGCAGCTTTATCTTGTTGTTTGGAAACACAGAACTGAAACGTAGAATGAAAAAATAAAAATCTGTGTACCAGTTTCTTCTTCTCCAGTACATTTCCTCTTTTTATGTTTTCTAATACCCTGGAGATATTTTTAGAAGCTAAAATACGTGATTAAAGACATTTCTGTGTCAGTTTTATACTTTTAAAATTTCTCGTCTTTCTTATTTGAGGTTTCTATTTGTTAGAAGCTACCTAGCTGAAATGGAAGCCACCCACACCATTTTTCCGTGAAAATGAGGTATCTGCAATGTACCACTTGCACTGTAGTTCCATTCCCCCATCGCACTCACTACGTCTGCTTTCAGGGCTCTGAACAAGCAGAGGCACGCACATGATTAATTCCATGAGGGACAGCTTATTCAGATATTTGCACACACAACTCTTTGTATATCAGTTGCACATAATTTACAATGACTATTTCTACTAACTGAGGACTCTGTGTAAATTAAATTCTAAATAAAGCTCTGAGTTTTCAGACATGTTTTTGTTGTTGCTTGCTCAAACACTTTCTATTGTCCTTCATGCACGTAAGTGCACACACACACTGGAAATGGCCTTTTTCTATTTTTCAGCTTGTGCTATGCAATAAAATGGTTGTAAAAATAACAACATGGCAACAGTTGCTTGCACATGTGGTTATCATAAACATTTTGTTTTACTTTACAATCAAAGGCACTGCCACAGCAGCGGGCCGGTTCCAGGGGTGGGCATGGAAGGCATTTTCTCAGTCACCAAGGTGATCTGCAAGTTGCAAACGAGTAAAGCATACGGTGTAAATCAGTAGTAAATTAGCGCCCCTTGCTCGCCGTCCTTCCCTCCCCCGACACGCAGTCCTGTCCGGATGGAGGCCCAGCTGCGGGCCGCCCAGCACAGTGTGGCGCTCCCGCCCCGGTGTGGAAGGGGGCGCTGAGCCCGGCCGGCCTCTGTCACCCCCGGCGCCTCGCGCTCCTGCCTCCCGGCCGCCTCGCAACGGGACTCTAAAATGGCGGCAGCCCGCAGCCCCGCCTCGCCAGGGC
>NW_010196653.1:28913-45041 GCF_000695765.1 Mesitornis unicolor
GGGGCCTCGGGCCGCTGTGGTGGAGAGCCGGGGCTGACTGGGAAGGAGTGGGCGGGGAGGGGATGAGGCGATGTCAAATAATGACGTTTGAGAAATACACATCTTGGGGCACAGTCTCCGTGAGTGTGACCGTGAAACGCAGCACCTGGGATTTCTGTTCCCGCGGTAGGTGTGTGTGCCCCATCGATACGTCTGGCAGCCGCACACCTTCTGCGGACCTTGGGGCAGACATCAACATGCCTGAGGTGGTCGCACAGCTGCATTTCTCCAAATAGCACCTCTTGCTCCATCTGTGGATTTTGTCTGTGTAGAAAGAAAAAACCGGCCATTTGTCCCGGACGCTACCTGACAGCTGCAGTCAGGCTGCTGGCCGTATTGCGTTCCTGGGCAAACGGCCACTGTCCCAGTATCAGCGGTGTGGAGCAGGCGGCTGGTGCCCACTGCCAGTACCACCAGAATCGACCCTTATGATGTTGGGCTTCATAACTCATGGTTAGCAAACTAGTACTAAATGGTACTAAAGCCATTTTTCTGATAGACCATCAACCACTAGACCATCAACCGCTAGTAACTGAGATACATAATCCTTAGGTTGCTAGGATTCATTGCTTTTACAAATTACAGCGCATCAGTAATACATTTTTCAAAATTAAATGTCCAAGCAGAATTTTACAGATGCATGATTTTAAAACATTGTGTGCATAAAGGAAAGTTGCATAAAGTTGCAACTGTATTGCATGGTAAGCAGTTTTCTTGTTGACCACCTATCCTGGGTTGGCTGACCTGAGTAAGAAGCCCACTCTCCAGTCAGCAGACATTACTTTTTCAAGTAATGAAAAATTACTTGAAAAGGAAATTAACATAAGCGTAACATAATGGTTGGAGTATTTTTATCAATTTAAAATATAGGCTGCTAATTTAATATCTCTATCTTTCTTGGACTGTGTTATAATTTTTGAGGTGCTGTGATGCATATATTAATTTTGGTGTGCATATTACTTTAGACACTGAATATGCGTATGTTGTAATGAATCTATAATTATGCAGTATATTACGCTGACAAATGTACTGTATCCTGTCAGGCAATAGAGAAACAGCTGAAGATCTGTGGCTTTAAGAGGAATGTGGATGTCTTAATATTGTATCTGGCTGGACAGTAAGTAAAATCTGTTTCTCTAGCTTTTACTAAAAGCAGAGCACACAGTTAATGGTAACCTTTCATAGTGCTTTCTGTATTACATACTCTCTAAACATGATTTATATGTGAAATACCAGTAAATCGTATTTATACCTAGTCCATACATGTTGTCTATGGAGAAATGGTGAGGATATACTGACATACATAGCAGAGCTCTGTTCACAGTGAAGGAGTTAACTGCCTCAGTGCTAGATACACAATCCTTCTCTAGCAACCCAGAATTGCTCGAGGGTCTGTAAGTTCACAGGACTGTGCATGAACTACAGCCACAGGAAGCAGAGGAGTGAGGAGTAATGGGCTGATCTCTGCCTGTTCTAACTGGCTCCTGAGGCTGAGTGGAAAGAGTATCAAGATGACAAACACAGGACCTGCCCAGTCTAAGAACTGCCAAATTTCTGACCTCCCTGAAGAAATCTGTTACTGCAACAGTAAAACTCATTGGTAGCACCTTTGAAATTATCTGCATCTCTACTGTTAAGAACTGAAGGAGGGCAGGGCAGCATGAAGTGAGTACAAGCAAAAGAACACTTGTCTGGGGCTGGCAGTGCTGATCAGAGAACTGATCTCTGAGAGCTTTGTGAAACAGCAGAAGACGTAGGGCAGATGAGAAGAAACATTGCTACGTGAAGGAAGGCAAAGCTTTCATGAACCTGTGGGTGATCTAGGTTGATAGAGGTGTATGTTGTAGGATGAACATGCTGAGAGGCTGCCATAGAAAGGTAGATATGCGAAATATACTTCAAAGTTTTTGGAAAACATACTTTGGATTTTTGGCCAGGGCATAGTTCCAAGTGTTGCATACCTGTCTGCAGCCTCACAACTGCATCTAGTGTTTACACGCTTCATATCATGTATAAAAAACTATGTAGTTTAATAATTCAAGGACAAGGTTTTCAAGGTCTCTAGGTTCTATGAATGTAAAAACAAGAGGTGTTAAGGGATGTCAGTGTTATCTAGCCTGTTTTTAGTGGAAATCAGGTGGTCTTGAAAGTCTAAATGTGCCCACTGTTATCTTTAAATTCCTTACCACATCTCCTGATTTACACCAAGAAAGTATTTGAGACTTTGTGAAAAGAAACTGTAAAACATATAGTTACTGTTAAAATTTTAAAATATGTAGAAAATGTATGTTTTGAAATATGAAGAAAACATAAAATCTAAGGGAGAAGCTTACTGGCGTTGAAATATGTTTTGGTATGGAATAAAAAGAAATGCTCAGGTTGCAGATATAGAAGTGATCTGTCTTCCCATGAAACCATTTTGAGAAAGATGATGCAGACCGTTGTCTTTGATGGTTGGAGAGACGTGAATTCCTTTTATTCTGTACCAATTTGTATAAACCTTGAACCTCAGCCAATCTCTGTATCAGATCATGCCTCCTAACTGTTGGTTTGACATAATTTTCTGCTGACTGAAATAAGAAAATGACAAAACAACAGTTAAAGTCAATCAAGTAAGAGGGAATGAGTTTATCTTTTTAAACCACTACTATTAAAGGGACATGAAAAAAATGTGCTTTTGGACTCTGAAAGCTGTCATCCTAGGAAAACTGATTAACTTAGCAGTAGGTAGGAAAAGACTGCTGCAGGCCAAAAAGGATCAGTTTGTAAGAGACATGCAAAGTCTGAAAGGCATACAGAAAGGGACAGGCTCTTTTAAACATTAGAGGAATTAAGCTCTACCTTCGGCAAATTAAATGCCTTAATACCAGAAAAAAACTAACCCAACAACCTTAAACAACAAGCCAACAGATCAAGACTTGGAGATAGTTAAGATGAGGCTGCTACTAGAGAGGGAGCGAAGCCAATGAAAATGTAAAACTGTAAACTAAAGGATGGCAGTGACAAAAAGTATAAGGACATTTTAGTTTTGCTACCTGAAAAATAGTTTGGGAGTGTACAGGTAGAACTATAGAGAGGAATTAGATAGTGGCTCTGTAAGAGTTCTGTACGTCCTGTCAGCACTCGTCCACTTGTCTTTATTTGCAGTAATCTCTTTTCTGGTTACTTGTGGCAATGGACACATAAAGATGTATTTGCAGGGTTCATTTTTATGAGTTGAGGAAGCCAAACAGTTTAACAAAATAGCAGCATAAGGTAAGCTGATTTTCAGAAATACAGCAGAATAAAAGTGCAGCACTTCAACTTTGTAGGGTTTGCTCTTGACAGATCTTTTTTTTTTCAAATGCACGATCAGAAAAGGTGCCCGCTCCCCCTTTGTATCTGGAGAGTTTGTTGATAAAAAACCAAACCAACATGAGAAACTAGAGACTAGGCTTCACAGCTGGAAAACAGGCAGATCATTTTAGGCTGATGATGTGAGGTTCAGTTTTATCAACACTGATAGTTCTTTCTGAAATACTAGCCCTAGTCTTGCAACATGTTAAAATCCACAAGGAAAGTTTTATTAAGTTAATTAAAATTTATCATGTAAAGAGCACCTATAATTATTCTAGAGGAAATCAAGAACATTTATTTAAGGCAGTGAAAAATTAGGAGGAACAATTAGTGAAAATTACTCAGCAGCTCAGTAATATTCTCTGGCTAGTAGGTAATTTGTTATTTGTAGTACAGTAGCAAGCTCAAAGTGCTAGAAACACAGTTAAACAAAAAATCCTAGCAGCACATGGGAGATAGTTCCAGCCTCAGAGGATGTGCAGTTTGATTTAAAACAAGACTGTTCACAAATATGAATAAATACTAAATTTATATGAGGACAGGAGAGGAGAGAGGTGAAAAAAGGCGCAAAAGATTTCACAATATGCACTAATGTGAAAAATAATAAGAAATGTACATAGATGGGAAATTTTGCTTTTAGGCTTTTGTCCCCAGGATGTCAAAGTTTTCCTCTGTTCTGAGTAGTTTCTGCAAACTGCAAAGTACATGGGACTTGTACTCCCTGGGAAAACAAATGCTGTTGTGAGAAAAAAATACTGTATCACTTAGTTTGTTCCTATTTCTCTATCACCTGCTGCTTTGTTAATGCTTTCAGGTGTGTAGAATGCTTACACTGTCTCTGCCATCTTGTTCTTTGTGTCTTTCTCTGCTATTATTTCTACAGAAATGTGTTTTTTTAGTGCTTGTGTAATATTATTTCTAAAAAATTCATCCATTTATAAAGTGATTAAGTACCATTAATATTAACAATCTTTTACCTTTTTTTTTTTTCCAATTTCCACCAGAGGACTAAGCAGTATCCCAAGTCTGTCGCAGTTTCGTAGATTGAAGTATTTGTGGATTAGCAACAATAAGGTAGTAAAGTATTCCTTGTAGTTTTTCTAACATAAAGTAGTATATATTTGTCAAGCTAATGAATAATTTTTAATTTATCCCATTGCATATATTGTACCTTGCACTGCAGCCAAGATTAATAATAGTCAGGTCAAATACTAGAACTGAGCTTCTCCAAGCAAGTGGATAAGATATCATAGGGACTGAAGATAACTCTTTATTGGGAATATGCCCATACATACAATTGTACAATTGATTCTGTAAATCTGACTAAATGTTATGTTTGGAAATTTAGAACAAATATATGCTCTTTAGACCTGCTGATGAAGAAATAAATTAAAAACTAGGTGCTAGACTTATTCCAAGGATATATTTCAGGAGTGTTCTTAAATCAGCATAGAGTTTTTATGTGCTACAAGGATGTCCTCACAACAAAAACTATTTCAGATGTGAACAGAAGTAAAAAAATGTGAAGACAAGTAGTTTAATGAAATGTGCTAAATCTTAATATTGAACTATTACAATTTTAGTTAAAAATTAGGAAAGGCTGTGCTACATGTATTTGGTGTGTAATCAGTATTTCTAATGAAGGTTCAGCTGTCAAGAGAATCTGTCAACCAAGAGTCTTAAACAGAAATATAAGAAACTACCCACAGTTAAACAGTTTTCAAGAGGTCATGTTTATACTTCTGCAAAGTTAAATTTAGACTGACATGCAGCAGTTTTCCTAACTCTGATTTCAGATCCAAGATTTAACTTTCTTGGTGAGAAACCATTGCTTGACTGAACTCTATCTCAACCATAATGAACTGACAGATATATCAGGTACCAGTCTTCCCTTTTGAGGTTGTTGAGCAGAGGCCTATACTTTCTTTTCTGTGTATTGGCATTTGAATTTATTAAAGTGGATGACAGCAGGTAACTTCATTGTTGAAAGCTCCTATGTGTTCATAACAGTACATGGTAATTATTTTCTTAGAGATTTGATTGTTCCAGCACACTTGAGTGGCAATAAGGCGATATGTTTATCCTGGTCTAAGGGATGAAATGTCATGCACTTTAATGTTAGGCAATTGTAAAATATTTTTGATCTAACAAGGCCATATTTCATATTGAAAATGAACATGCAGAGTTCTTGTTACATGATGATTTATAGTCCTCCGGCTGACCAGACACTCTGTAAGCTGATAGAAGTATCTTTGGAGAGCCATTTCTGTTTATATGATAAAAAACTAATAGTGCTGACAGACTTTAAATGAAAATAAAAGGGTAATAAATTAATAAGGTGTCCTACTTCGAGAGTATTCACTAGGGTTCTGCAGTTTCTTCATGATATAGTTACATTTAAAATCAAAAGTATTTTGCAAAACTATTACAAAACTCTTTTATTTTAAAATTGCATCTGTCTTACACTACTATTTCAGTTTTGCTTGCTCTTGTAGATTAAAGTGGCTGTACCAGGATAGTGAACTTTTGAATGGACAGCCCAAAGCATAAGATATTTGCGTATATTTTAGACATTTTAAATGTTAATATTTTAATTTTCTCTGTCCCTATAAAGTATTGTGATGAGAAATATTGTTGATAAGTTTCTGTGAGACTTTAGGAAAAATGAATGTTCAAAAAAAAGAAACTTGTGGGCACAAGAGGCAATGCAGCAGATGACAAAATATGGGTAAACGGAAGGGCAAGTATCATTGGTAGAGAAATGTGCGTGAGAAATACTGTTTAGAATTTGGAAAATGAGATGTCTAAGCCTGATGTGATGTGAGTATGTGAACATGTAGTCTGGGTCAGCCACAACAATATTTTGTAATAACTTTTTAATACATTAATAATTATTTGAAACAGAACTATTTCCTAAGGAGTTCACTATTTACTGTTTATGAGGAAAAGGTAGTGTTAGATAAGGGTAGAAGGAAGTGAAGACAAATTAATCAAAGATGACTGGGATATAGGAGGAAGGAAGGGAGGATGAAGAGAGGATGCAGTTGATGGTTTGCTGAGGCGAGGGTGATGAGGACCAATGGAAGGAACTGCAATGAAAAAGGTTGGGCATATGTTCAAAGGATGTGACTAGAAAGATGAAAGGGTTATTGAAATCTCTGACAATTTTTTAGAAATAGGTGGATAACTAGAATATAAAATTAAGTGTGCAGCATAACAAAGCAATTATCTAATAGAGGCAGTCAGGTATGATGAGAATAATTAATTGCTTTTCATTTTATTTCAGGTGCTCTGAAACACTTACGTTCGTTACAGATTCTGTTGCTTCACAACAACCAGTTAAAAAAACTTGTTGAAACAGTGAAGGAATTGAAAGGAATGATAAGCTTGCAGACCCTAAGCAATACCTTATTTTTATTTTATTTTTTAGTGCTGCTTATCAGGATGTTTCATGTCTGTTTCTGTATCATTTGCCAGTGGCTTTTGAACCGAATTATTAATTTCAACCAAATTTGACAGAAGAAAGGAATCTCTAAGACACAAAAATTCCACAGAGAGTACCTCAACTAAGGAAAAACTGCCAAATGAGTTCAGAAGTTAACTCTGTTTGGCTGCTGGCTACCCAGTCTCCTGGATGGGTAGCTTGAAGCAGTCAAAAAAGTTTACTGCTACCTTTTTGTAAGGGAACATAGGAGTATAATGGGATTATCAGAGAGGTGAAGGAGTTGAGAAGCGGCTGTTATTGCTGTGAGAGTGTGAGTGATAGGTTATAGAACCCAAATTCCTGCCTCATTAATTCTGATGCTCATAGAACTTACTTTCTGCATCTTTTTGGCAGACTCTGTGGATTTCTAGAGTCTAAGAATAAATCTACTTTAGATATGAAGTATAACAATATCTTTAGGTAGCATACTTTTGATATACTGGCTGGAAATGAAAGTAGCACAGGCTGTGAAATTTCAAGGTAAGTTATACAAGACACTGTTGGCACCAAGTTACAATGTAAGAATTAGCCTCCAGGGAAAGCAGGATTATATGCTATTAACCTCTTGAAAGTGAAAGTGTAACTAGTCGTCTTCCCTGGTTCCTAAAAGAAAGTTGTCATAGGTCATTGCCGAACGCTGAGTACTTTGAGAAAACAGGAAACAAGTTTTGTGTCTTAGTAATGCAACTAATGGAGGTGAATGTCATCAAGCCATACCTCCTTATGCACTCAGAAAATTTAATGTATGATTGTGGGAAAGGAAAATGTGGCTTGAGAAGTACACTTGTAATTGAACTTGACACTGGGCCAAAATTAACAAGCAAATCAAGTGTTTAGGAAGACAACATGCCAGCCAAATTATTATAATTTTTTCATTATATGCAAGATTGAAAAAATAGTCCATTTAAGAATGAAGTTGTTGGAAGTGATTAGGAAAAGTCTGGACAGACATCCTGTGTATGAATGGTGCAGTCACTTGAATTTAATGTTATAGCCTTTCCAATTAATAAGGAGCTTCAACAAGCACAGGAAGTTTGTTGTACTTGTTGCAGCGATCTGTGGGAAATAAAGACAAATAGCAGATAGTTACGGTGCTGCTGAGTTATTATGAATGGCAGCCACAAAGAAATAGTGAAAATTGGGTGCATATTGGACTAGCCTCCACCATAGAAAAGCAAGTGTTTAGGAGAATTATCCAGCAATATGTAGAATGTACCAATCTACCCTGATAAAAAATTGTTCTTTAGTTCAAAGATAGGAAACAATAATCGGTCGAAGAAACGTCATAACCTTAATAACCTTAACTTTACAGTAATTTCTTTTTAACCTTTGCAGTCATGAACAAATTGTCAGTGTGTTTGTTTCAAAGAGATTTTGTATTAATGAGTTCTTAAATTAACAGGACTCTGCTGGTTGAGTACAGTGCATTATCACATTTGAAGTAATTGACAGCAGCAGTAAGTGAACAAAATCAATTTTCAAAGTCATATCCTATATGTCATATCATATTGCTATATAATTTATTTGCCTACTTGCAATATTCAGAAATGTGAAATGGGTACAGAGCTTGCACTGTGCAACTTTGAAAAGGCCTGTGCTCATAGTTCACCTTTATAAAATAAAAACTGTTTTGGAAATGGGAGGGTTCTCACTGTTGGGAGGTAGATCTTTTTTATTGCTGGACAATCCAATTTAAAAAATCACTTTCTAGCCTTCAACAGAACTTCTGGATGCATAATAACATTTCATTATGTTGTAGCTCTTGGCGACATTAGAACTATTAATATGGTGCAGTCTAATACACTGTTGTTGTTCACTTCAGAAGTAGCATCCAGCTGCCAAAATGTTGTGTTTCTCTTCCTTAAGGCTCTCTTGTGATTTTTAACCACTGCCCTGCACTGGATTTGTAGCATAAAACCATTCTTCATCCGGCATTTAGGGAAGACACTCAGCCTCTAAAGATTTACTGAGTGGGTTGCTCACAACCGCAGCCTTTTGGGAGATAGGGAGGGTTTCTTTATGGGCTCACCGTGTGCTCACATCTCCCTTTTGGAATCCAAGATTTTTGTTATGTACTCAGTAAATTGTCTTAACTGATTTATTGTCCACAGCTGATAACATCTCGCTGCTAGACCTCAGAAAACTCCTTTTGTTCATCAGTATGTTTCTACCACAGTAGTTCTTTTCTGCCCCATGTGGGTTAGGCACACTGTTTTCCTACACTGCAAATAGAGAAAACAGACAAAACTGTGGAGGAAGAAAGCATTATCCCTAATTTGTAGAAGTAAAACTGCATGACCTTGACAAGAAAGTAGATAGCAGAGCCAAGAATTGATCCCAGATGTTTTGTAAAATAGGACCATCTTGATTCATGCAATGGCTGGATTTACTGTAAGAATAAGCAGTAGAAAAATTCATGTACTCTGAAACAAACCTACAAATCATTGCTGATGAGGGAAGTGCTCCAAGTAGTGTTCAGATTCAGAAGTACTTAGTATTGACTCCAGGTTGTGCCTTGGGGAAATCTCTTGAATCTTCATTCCATTCCACTTCCAAATGTACCTGCTTTTAGAGACCTTTCTGAAATGTTTTTTCTCTCTGGAATGCTATCATATATTTTCTTGACTCGACAACAGACTTATCAGATACATACCTAATATATTTTCGTTCTGATTAACACTTTCTAGAAAAATTAGCTCTATACCACTTCGTTCCGTTAAAATGGAACTTTCTTTTGCTGCCACCTTGTGGTCTCTCTCTAAGTACAGGGATTTTAAAAAATGTGTTACAAATATTTCAAGTTCTCCTCTGAAGGAGAACTACATGAACAGGCGTTTTCTGTGTGGGAGATATGTAATGCCCATTCCAGCCTTACTGCACCCTCAAAATAACTGCTCAATTGCATCAACCACTGAACCTCCTTTGGCAGTCATTCTTACCCTGAAGAACATCAGATGACATCTTGTAGTTTACGAATCTGTGTGGAATATTTCCAGACTTGTTTTTTTCTTCTTGTATCTCTCACTTGCTTCTGTAATACCACCTTTCCCTCCCTAGCTGCTAAAGTTACATATAACAGGACTTTTTACCCTAGAGTGACTATTAGCCACAGCCTCTTCTCAAAAGGAGAAAAGCAGGCCACTGTAGACCTTGGTAGAAGTTGTCAAAATCATGAATTTAAGATTTTTTTGTCTCTGCTCTGATCTCAAGGTAGCAGCCTCCTCTTTTTACTGTCTCAGAAGAACAACATTTGTGTAAGGAGAAAAACAGCATTATGATGTTTTTCATTTAGGAAAAAACCCCCCACCCAACAAGACTTGTTTGTTTGTGTGTTGCAAAAACCAAACATACATCTGGAATCTGATCTGGGAATGAGCCAGTTTCTATTTTAATCCTCCTCAGATATCCCTCTCATGAAACAAACCACTCTGGCATGCCAGCTAGGCAAGTGTTCCACATCTGGCAGAGCAGCAACACAGCACTGGTACCTGTGTCTGTATTGCAGAGGTTTGGTTATGCAGGGAATGTGATCCTGAATGTGATTATTTCAGTCAAGTTGCAAATGGGTTTTTGGAGCTTAGTGCCTCAAGTCTTAACGAAAGTTAGTGGTACCCAGGTTCTCAGGATTTTAGGCCCTTTTAAACATTTTACTCCTTAAGTTTCTTGAGTTATTAAACCTCATCATCTGTCAAAATATCAGAAGACTGGGTATTTACATTTTATATAGTGTCTATGGGACAAAAACTTCCTATCAGCTATGATAAAGCTGTAGGTGTCCTAAAGCTCATCTGGTTTTAATAACTCTCTCCCCCTACAAATTTTGTCTTACCTTTAAGGTGTGACACCTAAAAAACTACTAATATTTTAAATAGGCTTCACCTAACAATGCATAAGAAAATAAAATACTTCATTGTTTTGTCTGTATATCATAATAAATAGAAAAAAAAAACTTCAAAGGTATGGAGTGCATGATGGCACCTTTACTCTGTTGTTTCCTGTGGTATTTTGCATACTCTGCAATAAGCCAATTCTTGCAGTCTGTGCTTAGTTGAGTAGTTTTGCATGTATAAAGAGACTGCTTTGTTTACTCAGCATAAGAACAATCTCAATTTGATAATATTTTGTATAAAATCTTTGGCTACTAGTGATCTTTATTTTTCCTGCCTTGCTTAGTTAGTTGTTTTTGGGGTTTGTGATGTCTGTTTTTTCTGTATATGTTTTGCAGACCTATTCCGTAACCCTCTGGCACAAGACCCAGACTACTGGCTTTACGTGATATACTTCCTTCCTTCAGTACAACTGCTTGACAGGAAGCGTAAGTATTGCTTTCCTCTTCTCACCAAGCATTGACAGTTGCTTTTGATTTTAATCAGTTTGGAAAAAGAGGTGAATTAATCTTGTGTGTTCTTTTACATGCATTTGTTGATATAGCAAAAGATCTAATGAACAGCTACTCATTTTTTGGCAAGATTTGTCAAGCAAATAGAGTTTGCTTGGCATAAACAGTTTACTTTGCCATATGCTTTTGATTTCTGTCTTTTTTTTTTAAAAAGGTGTATTTTTATCTTGTATTTTGGGCTATATATTTTTGTGTAAGACAGATAAAAGCCTGTGCTTAGAAATGTGTACCTACATTTGTGCATTCAAACACGTATAGTCGTATGGGTGAGCATGTTTATTTAGCTATGGATAACATCTTCAGCTATCTACATGTTTCTGTACAGTTTTAGTATGTATATGCATACTTTGTGATGAGGTACATGCTGACCAAGCTTTCAAATATAAGTCTTCATAAATCATCAAGAGATCTTTCACAGCTTCTCTACTATAAATTACACAAAGAACTCCACATTTGGAAAGCTATGTGGTTGGCAGTAAGACTGAAAATTAGTGAAGAGCACTGAGAAAGGTGTTGATTCCTACCCCAGCTCTACCTTGTAAGACAGTAACAAGGAGAAATAAAGTAATCTTGAAACCTGCTCCCGGTCTCTCAGAGACTCAGGATGCAGGACTTGAGCAGGACAGGCCCAGGACATCTGCAGGTGCTGGCAGACTCTGTAGCTCTGTCATGAAGGAAAGCTGTAGCATGGGCCACAGCCTGTGCAGGGGCTGATGAGGAGCTGCTGGATCTGACCACATGGCCTTTGGCTTTCCCATTCATCTTGCTCCAGTACCTCTCAGTCTCTTGACTATTTGGTCTTGTGTTACATCAGTGCTTAGCACGTCTCGCAGGCTGTTTTAGTAATGATCATTTTTGACTAGGGAGTGATGACTGAAGCTCAATGTGCTGGAAAATATGTGTTGCATTTACAGCTCTAGAAACACTTCCATAAAACTTCCTGGACCTAATCTCCTAAATGTACTATAATCAATCCTGGATTAAGACTTGAGGCATTAATTTGTATCGAGCCGTACCCTGGACTTTCTATTTAGTGAACGATTTCTCTAACATCACATAGCTTCTTCACCATCTGTAGAACATTACCACATAGTCTTGGCTGTCTCCTTTACGGAAGATGTGCTCATGCTTGTTACCTCCAGGCGTGACTACTGCAGTTCCTTCCTAATTGGTCCCCTAGACACCATTACTTAAAACACTTCCCTGAATTCAAAATGCTTCTGCCAGAGTTAGTTCCTTGTTCTAAATCCTTAGCTCACTTCTGTTTCATAGCAGAAGTTACTAGATTGCTATGCAGTTCATGTCGTCGAAGTTCAAATCCCCTATTTGACTTAGCAGTCTCAAACTTTTTGTTTAAAATTTAAAGTTAGTTTTGAATTAAAGTGCAAAAGAGGAAAATTTGAAGCTTTTCTTTTGATTGCAGTCCTACAGTTTTGTCTGTAATTGAGCAATGAGAATTGAACTGTCCTTGAACCTAGGACTTGTTTTTGCAATTCATAAAGAAACCTCCAAATCTTTACTGCCTTCTGCGATAGATCTTGTTTAAGCGGTATGGGAAGTCTTGCTTTCTACTTTCTTGGTTTAAAACTTCTGATCCTACTGCACTCAAAAGAAAAACCTATTTTACTGGACAGGGCTTCACCATAACATCTTACGAAGTTTTACTCCATGTTCCCATTCTGAGTTGTGAAATTATGCAGATTTACACCGCTATTTTTACGAAACTCTGCACAAAAAATGTGCATCGCCTTCTGCATGCAGATAGATAATACCAGGCTTTTTAGTTGGTAGAAAAACTAAAAATTTTGTATCCCTTTTAACAGCAGTTACACAAAGAGAAAGGGAATCAGCGGTTCATCTGTGTAACAATGAAAGGTTTTGTGTCATGCAGTCAATAGCTTTTGGTAAGAGAATAAATACACCCCTAGGAACTACAGTGGCATCTGGCAGAGGCACTCAACCAGCCAAAAGACCGATGATACGCTCAGGTATTTATAATAATGTACAGAAAAGCACACATTTTTAGGTGATTTGGATTAGAAAAAAGTTCTTTTCATTCATCTGATAAAAAGTTATCGGATTTAGTAATAAAATACAAATGCATTAGGAACTCAACCAAATTGCTTCATAAAGTAAACAGCAGTAGCAGCAACAGACGACAAATGAATCCTACTAAAAGCACTGTGACAAATGAGATCAGTCACTCCCTGTCGTTACAGAATTGTCTTTAAAGATAGCTGAACAAACAAAATTCAATCTTGTTCAATATGTGTCTTGTGAGTGTTTAGTTTTATTTAATTAAAAACATCTCCATACAATTCTAGGTTGAGTCTCAGACAGTGATCAGCATCATAGAGTTTTGTTGCCCTCTAGTGCTTTTATAAAATAATCTCTTGAATAAAGTATTTTCTTCTAAATAGTGTTTTAAATTTTACATGTGTGGCCTAGTTTTGTAAGCAGATTCCTTTTTTAAAAAAATCGTGCTTTCCAAGATGATAATATTTTAATGATTATTTAATAGCATATAAAGTAACTTCTAGAGTTAAAAATAATTTTTAGAGTTAAAATACAAGAACTACATAAACTTTAAAAAAACCCCAACTAACAGATACTTGTTTCCACAGTAATTTAGTAAAAGATGATCTTGAACATTTCAAATTATCTGCTAGTTTTCAGTTCACTTGAGCAAGTAATTTGGGAACAGGATGGTAATCCTTAGCTAATAAAAACGCTGTACAGCTATTAATGTCTTAATTTGAACTTTTTGTTATAGGTTGTGAATTTGGAAATAGCACAAATAAGTAAGTAATCTTCTGGATTTTTTTTTTCTTTTGCATCTCTGAAGCATTTACTTAATTTCCTCTTCTTGTGATTAGAAAATACCCTAACCAGAGGAAAAGATCCAGTAAAAATGAGCTTTCATCTGATCTTTGTATTTAACATAGTTGCAACTCTATGCTATTCTAATGAGACAACCTACCCGCTGCTGTCTGAAATTTAATATTAAAAGGTATTCCACATTTGGAAATGGATATATGAAAATGCTATTTATTTGTAAGATCAAATACTGATCACTAGAAAAAAACATGCTTTAAGTATTAGAACATCAGGATAGCTGTTCTGTATTATGGCCCAGAAAACTGTCTCCTGACTGGCTGTTCAAAACTACATACTCTCTGGAAAACATTATGACTTGTAGAATGAAACTTTTTTGGTCTGTACTGGATACTACTTGTATTCTCTTTGGTTTCAAAATCATAGAAATAAACTTAAAACTTATCTGTATTATATCTGTGTCCGGATTGAGGCAATGTAAAGGCTGCAGTTTAATGTGATGACATTTTTAGATGCTATCTTTGTGAAGGTAAATTTACAAACTTTAGATATCAGGCTTATTTTTACTTTCTAGTCTTATATGTGCAATGATTTGAAAAATTTATTAAAGGAAATAATAAAACCCTACATATAATGATATCTTTTAGCATTTTGATTTTATATAGCTGTTCACTTTGAGAATAGCTCTTTACAATCAAGCTAATTTATGTTTAGAAACTAATTCTTACCTGCTGTCAGTGGAGTTACTGCCCTCATTGATAGAATGGATGCACAGGGCTTTGAGCAGCCTGGCCTAGTGGCAGGGGTTGGACTGGATGATCTTTAAGGTCCCTTCCAACCTAAACCATTCTGTGATTCTGTCTTACGTAGGTGCTTGGCTTTGCAAGGTTCCTTTTCAGGTCAAAGTGTGTTATACTTGGTGGAACTACTCACATGGTTTATATTAGGTGTGTGTTGTACATCTTCATGAAATAAGGTCTCATAAGATCAAATTTTAATATTGGACCAAAGTTTAAAGGTTTTGGTCTAACAGGAAGTCTTATCAGTTCTGCATGGATGTAGTGAGTCTGCCACTTTTCTCTCCCAGACTGTAGCTGTGGCAGGATACTTGAACACCAAAATCTCAGTGTTCTGGATTCAGAGCTTGGAGAAAGAATATTTGTGTGGTGGCTAGTTTAAAAATCCCTGTTGAAATAAATGTGCATTTGCATTAATGGGTATCATATCACTATGAAATCATAACATTAGTTTTATGATTTCCATTGAATCAGAGCATTACAAATATACAACATATATCATTTTCGGGGGAAAAAAGCAGTGAAAATTTTAAAGTAAATTTATTTAAAATAATTTATGACATGATCTTTTGTTAGAGTCCTGTGATTCTGACCTTTTCTCATTTTGCTTTGCTTGGTTAAATTTGCAAAGCGAAGGAAGCCTTCCAAACATCTCAAATTTTCAAATCTTCGCTGTTAGTGTCCTTACAACTTCTAACCTCACCTTCTACACAGTAAATGGGTCTAGTAAATTAGCTCCCAAGTAGTCTGGAAACATTCAAGTAATGCACATTTCCTTTGTTTTTGCAGAGTACCATTTGAGAACCCTGAAGATGCCGTTTCACAACGGGCAATGAGAAGATCTCTGATGGAGTTTTCCTCTGCTGACGGGAGCAAAGTACCCGCCTGTCAAGAAAGACGGCTTGAAAACAAATTCAAGGAACACCATGAGAAGCTGACAGTTCACTTTAGATGAGTTCTTTCTTCCTTAAGAAAAAAAAATACTCCTTTCTAGTGTGAAGATAAGCCTCTTAAGTAAGTTAATATCTCCATAAAACAAATACACTGAAACATGCATCTGATTAAATGAACTTCAAGAAAGAAAAGTTAGTGTTACATCCTTTTATCATCAGATACACAATATGGAGGGTGAAGAAATTAAGAAAACAAATTATAGTGGCAATACTGCAATAAAAGTGCTTGGAATGCAATTCTTACCATACTTTTCTCAGCGAGATCTGGACAGGCTGGAGAGTTGG
>NW_010196654.1:0-919 GCF_000695765.1 Mesitornis unicolor
TGCGTCCCCCCTCCCCCCAGCCCCCCATCTTCTCCTACAACACAGGGCAGCAACAAACAGTGACACTATTTTTTGCAATGCTGCCACAAAAAAGAATTAGACCAATGCTTTCAATCACAGTACTGCTGGTTCCATCAGTTAAGCTGTGTTTCTGTCCCATGTAGGACAGGTTTCCAAGCAACATCTGCTGTTGTTACACTTCAAAATTTTTTAAATTACTCACAAATCTTATACAATTCACACCACTATTCTTTGCCCAAGCTATCTTTGATTATTGCCCTCCAACCTATACCAAAGCACAAGTGAAAATGGCCAAACTGACATTAAAATGTATACTGTCTTTTTTTTTTTTTAATCCTGACATAATTTGTCAAGTCCTGGTCTCTACTAGTTAAAAGGTACATCATGTTCTGAGGCAAGTTTCAAACACACCCAAAGTTTTTTCTTTACATTATCTAGAAAGTATCGATTTTCAACAGAAAAAGAACATCAGAGAAGCCTAGTGCCCAGAAACGCAGGGGAATTGGTTGTGACAGGAAAACAAAACCCACAACAGATAAACTTCCCAATTGCTACAGAAAACCACCCTACTGAGAAGTAAATAAAAAGTTAACTACTACTCTTTTCATTTTGATCATAGTAATTTTCCCCAGTTGCGGGAACAAGATGGACAGATTGGATAATTTCTGTTGAATGTTACAGCTGCTGCACAGCAACTCCAGCAAACCCTCCCTACAGCATGTCAGGAAACTGAACCATCAAGGAGGTGTTGAGTATTTATCACTGATGTGCAGGATAGCAGGTGACTGAAAAAAGCAGAATGGCTTCAACCAGGAGTTTAGAAAAAAGGGGGTTATAATTGGTTTCATTGTTTGTTTGTTTGTGGGGAGGGGATTTCAACCTTCCAGACATCTGCTGG
>NW_010196655.1:0-5170 GCF_000695765.1 Mesitornis unicolor
CTTGGAGAACTGGCTCCAGCTAAGTGAGCTATAGAAGGTTGCAAAGGGAGTTGACGGCACTTCTGAGAAGAAACACATCACGCAGAGATTTGAAAGCAAAGGAAGTGCTGTGGCCAACAGGTTCAAGTTAAGTGGGAAACAGGGGCTCATGTCTTTGTTATTAGGGTCTTGCTTAGATCCCTAGAAGCAGTAGAAGAGAAGCTTGCCTCAACGCAGGGAAGATCTGAGCCTGAAAGGCAGTATCTGTGCTACTGGTGGGTGGGATAGCACTCTCCAGGGGAAGGGTTTGATGATGACAGCCATGCAGTACTGCCTCCAGACTCCCTGCAAGCTGTCCCTTCTCAGAGGGCTTAGCTTAAGCAAGGTGTTTGTACAGGAGCACACCAGAGGATGAGACAGAGATGACTGTAAGAAAAAGCTCGATATAAGTATTTCCCTCAGACACACTTTTTTCCTAGTGATTTCTGTTCTCTCTAGATGGAGATCACAGAATCACAGAATCTTAGGAGTTGGAAGGGACCTCGAAAGATCATCCAGTCCAACGCCCCTGCCAGAGCAGGATCACCAGACCAGGTCACACAGGAACGTGTCCAGGCGGGTTTTGAATGTCTGCAGAGAAGGAGACTCCACAACCTCTCTGGGCAGCCTGGGCCAGTGCTCCATAAACCTCACAGTAAAAAAGTTTTTCCTCATGTTCAGGTTGAACCTCCTATGCTCCAGCTTGCACCCATTGGCCCTTGTCCTGTCATTGGCTGTCACAGAGCAGAGCCTGGCTCCTTCCTCCTGACACTCGCCCTTTACAAATTTATAAACATGAATGAGGTCTCCCCTCAGTCTCCTCTTCTCCAAGCTAAAGAGACCCAGCTCCCTCAGCTGCTCCTCATAAGAGAGATGCTCCACTCCCTCACCATGTGTTTGCTTGCCACAGCCTTTGGAGTCAGCATTGATGGGGAAGGGTGGCTTTCCTTGCACAGTCAGCAGTCTCTCGGGATGAGTGACCTCTGAGGCCATAGAGGGTTAAAAGGCATGAGGGAATATGTGGAGGACGAATTTATGAACTCTAATAAAACTTCTAGGGGAGGAAAGATAATCAGGGCAAACTGAAAAATGTTTCAGCACTTGCATTCCTCCACCTTCTGTCCTAGAGGTGGGGAGACATTCTCCCTCATGTCTTGCCAAGAAAAGAAATGGCTGTAAAACTGCTGATATCATTTTCAGTCCCCCCTCCCTCTTTGAATCTGCAAACCTCATCCCTGTTTCCCTCTCAGAGAATAGGAAATGGTTCAGGTTAAATGAGCGTGGATGCTGGAAAGCCTGGAATTGGAATCATTTCCCTGCTGGCCTTCCAGGGGCTCCGATGGGAAAAGCCCTCAGGCACAACCGGAGAACAACATCTCCTGCCAGGTCTTCTTCCACTTACACCTCCCGGTGCTTCACCTCACAGAGTCTGCTTTAACACTTAGGTAGTGGGGCAGAGGAGGGGAGAAGGTTGTTTTTCTTTCCTCCAGCCTTTGCAAATGGACTTTCAGGGCAAACAAAATAATTGGCTCAGGCAAACGCGAGACCTGAAAGGCAGGTGGAGATGTTACCTTCCCCATCAGTTTCTCATTGCCAATGCATCTACCTCTTGAAGAAAATGCAATCCCTGAACATCCAGCTGCTGGCCTCCAGGGCTATTGTCTGGAAGATGGTGGCACTTTCTGAGCACAACACTTACGCTTGCACCTTTCAGGATTGAATATGCTCCTACACAGGACTGGGATACCCAGAGGAACCAAAGGATGCTGAGTAAGTACAGTTATTCTTTAAAAAGCGGATGAAGGTTTCCAAGAAGCACGTGCGAGGAGGAGGGAGGGATGACACGAGGAGTGGCGATGCACAGGGAGCTCATCTCTGAAAATTCAAGGCATCTACAGAAGTACTTGAATGAAGCTTTGTTTGCACTAGCTGTTGGAGGTCCATTCCCCTGATCACACAAAGAAAATGAGCTAATTAAAACAAAGGGCAGTGCAGTTACAGAAGTGACAGCATTTTATTGGAAGATCTGGAACAGAAAGCCCCCAGAGGCCTCTGGGAGAGGTTTGCATGGAGGATGTCTCCAGGGAAGTACTGTCATGAAGGAGCCCCCAAACCTGGTTTGGTGCAGGTCTTTCAGTGGTGGGGCTCCAGCCTGGGATCTGGGGCTCAAGCTTCTCCATGCCAGGCATTGTACAAACACACCAAAGGAGGTCCTGCCCTGCAGGGTTTAGAGTCTACTTGTTTAAGGCATCCCACGCACATGGAGGCACTGAATTTAGTCCCCCCACAGCCCAGGAAGACAGCTCTTTCTCCTTTCTTGCAGTACTACATGATCTCCTCAGGCTGACACAAGAAGTCTGCAGCAGAGATGGGTGTAAGACCCAGGCTTCCTGAGCACCATCTCTGCCTCTTAAGCACCAAACCAGTCTTCTCTCCAGATGAATAGGAGGCAATTCCAGCACTCTGGCAAAGCCACTTGGAGAGAGGTGATAGAGCCCCAAGGCTACCCCTAAATCTGTCATGCAGCACGTTCTCCTTCTCTTAGCACTCACATGTTGATATTGGTTTGAGGGGGAGGAGGGGGAAACAATCCTGACTGTCCCTGTAAGTCCCAGAGGAAATGATTTTATAGGACTCTGGTGGATGCAGAAAATAACTTCCACTTAACGGCAGGCGCTGGCTCAGCATTTGTTGGCCCGAGACAGATCAAACACTTCAGAGCAATTCCCAAGTTATTGGTCCTCCAGCTCAGAGGTTCCCAGCCAAATCTTTATCCTCTGCTTCTAAAAGCTGGTTCTACTTTATATTCAGGAATAATGTCCCTAAAATCACACATTTATGAATGAGCAATACTTTCCTCACTCTGCAAAGGCCCAGCACCAGGCTAGAGTCCAGGATGCAGCAGCACCTCATGCAAAGGTGCAGAGCATTTGTGTACGACTCCTCAATCACTTTGGGAGTCAGACCCAGCCTAGCACTGCCACCTTTGCAAACTGGCTATTGGGACACAGGCACACCAGCCAAGCTACCTGGTTAATGAGTGTCTGCACAACACATTCTTAGTTCTCATGACCTCTCATGATCTCTCACTATCCAACGAGCTTGTAGCAGCCCATGTGGAGGGGATACTTACTATTACCTGGTCCCACAGAGCAATGGGAATTTGCATAGACTCAGGCTTCAGAAATTATGCCCAGGCAGGATGAGACGAGCAGATTAATCTTGGTGGTCAAAACCTTCGCGCTTCGGGAAAGGCCATGTGCAGGCCAGAGAAAGAAAAACAGCACAAGGTAAATGGAAAACTCTCACCCAGCGAGAGCTATGCTAATCGGCACCAGCTGGTGCTCTGCTAATATTTTGATAAAGTCCTGTTTTCTCTCCAGACCCGAAACTTTACTGAGGGGTGGGTTTTTTTTACGTCCCCCACCCCTTCCCTGCCCTTTCCTTCTGTCATAGTTCTGGCATAGTGTAAAGGGGAACATATGTAGCAGACATAAATGCCAGATGAAAGAAGAGAAAAATAGAGGTGGATAAGAAATCGCTCAGCTTCACCAATGCATCAAAACCCAGATTATCCTTACCCTAAGCTGTCCTGTCCTCCCTCCATCTCCATCCCATGCATGTACCTCACCTTCCCCCAGCCTCCCCCGCAGCATTCAAGGAGAGCAGAGCACACACAAAACCTGTACCAAAGGGTGGAGAACTCCCACTATAAAGCTGAACTCACATGTTCAACTAAGGAAACTAAGAGGAACAATTTGACTATTCATTACCTACTCCACACTAAATTGGACTTTCCAGCCCAAGGAGTTGGCTAACCCAATTGGTTAGCCCAAGGAAAGTAATCAGCCTCCCAAACAGACATGGCCACTTTGTCAAACCCAAGGAACGGAGGTTTCAGGAACATGTTGCTTTTATGCTGACCACATGTAGGAGAAAAGGAAAAAAAAGAAATTATGTCAATGTCTTACAATGTGAGGTTTTAAAAATGTCTTATTTTCTGTTTCTAAAACTACATTAGAGTCATCGACATTGGAATTAAGCCAAGCAGAATCACAGCCCCAGACAAGGCAAAGAGATGGACCACACTGGGGTCCAGCCAGTGTTAGCAGGAGATGGAGCGAGCAAGATAAGTCTACTTATAAGCAAGCTGGAGATAAGTCTACAAAAGCCCTTCCAGGAGATGGTGAGAGAAGAATGGGTATATTTACTGTGTAGCCCAGGGCAGCACTGAGTGCCCTTCTCTAAAGGTAGATGGAGACTATTAGCCCAAGGGCAGAGGATGCACGGGTGGGAGTTCCTGATGAGGCTGCTCAGGACAATTAAGGTGCATTGGTGTCCTCCAGACCCTGGCAGAGAAACCCTCCTAAGGTTCAGTCCCCTTGGAATATGGACAAATCTCTCTTTCCTTAATAAGGCAGTTGACCTCAGGCTTTCACAGGATGTCTGCGTGTCTCTATGGTGCAAATCCTGGTGACAGCTAACTTGTGGAGAAGGTGGTGACCAACTCCTTCACTGCTCTGGAAGATTCAAGAGTATGGGATGGACTTTCTCCACACTGAGTTACCTCACTCATGGAGGAAAGCTTCTGAAAGTCCACTTCTTGCATCCAGCTGCCATTTGTCTACATCCCTCCCACAGAGCTAACAGAGTTAATTTTTTTTAACCTCCTGTTGTAATACAGATGTCCATACTCAGTCTCATTTTGAATAGATTTAAACTAGAAACAAATGTATTAGATGGGATGAATGAATGTGCCCAGCATGTCTCACTAAAGCAAGGAAGAGAGGTAGGCTCCCATTTTATTTTTGGAGGGAGCTAATTTTTAGATGGGAAATTAAAGTAGCCCAGTAGCAGAGGGGATCCTTGGCGTAAGACAGGATTGCTATTAGGAAAAGTAAAACATAGGTGAGAAAATATAGCTGAAAACACACAAAATATAAGAAAAGTTGTCCTTGCCTACTGCCTCTGCCTCCTAGCTTGCTTCCCTGGTATGGGCTGAAGTGTTCGGATGGGGAACAGCACATCCTTTCAGTGAAAGCTGAGTTAATTCTGGAAGAAGGACATGCTCTCAGATGCCTTTGAAAGCCCAGGGCAATACTTCTGAGGTGGAGATCGGCACTTGAACAGAGACTGGAACCATCTAGGGAAA
>NW_010196655.1:5201-34153 GCF_000695765.1 Mesitornis unicolor
AACAAACTGGAGGTGAAGTGGAGCAGCAAAGGAAGGTAGGACGAGGATCAAAGGGGAAGGGCAGGTTCAGAGAGCCACCGCGCTCCCTCTGGAGCCAAGGACCTCTCTGGTTCTGTTGGGTCTTCCTCCACCAGCCCCTGCACACGTGTGCATCTGTTTGGACAGCTGACTGTCGCTGACCCTGGGTGCTCGGAGTGGTTGGTGGGCTCAGCAGCACCAGTTGCTCGCTGCTTGGGATGCTCCTGGGGGCTTGCTGGGGCAGCCCCAAGTCTGTGTGTGTGGTCAGGGCGCTGCCTTCCTTCCCTGAGCAAGAGATTACAAAGGGCACAGCTGAGAAACTTGAAATGCATCAGAAGGATGCAAAATGCTGGGCAAATCAGCACTGTAGCCGCCTGGGACACTAGCATTAATCAATAGGGTCTATTTTTAATTTTTTTAAAAGCAGACATTAGTGATGCATCTGTATTTGATGCCTGTCCCAGGAGCCTTAAATACCTCTGATGTCTTCTTGTTCAAATATACTTTCTATAGCTAGAAAACACAACCCATATCACCACAGCCCATCCCAGACTTGCAAATGGAGGACAGAGGCGAGCCACCATGCTATAGGAGGGAAGCGTTTGTCATCCCCATCTCCCATCTTGCACACAGGGCAGGGGGATGCCATCTGAGGACAAACATTTGACACTGGGTACTCATCTTCACCCGGCAAGCCTGACTCTGAGGGATATCAGCAAGTCTCGTTCCAAGTCTCTCTCTTGTTAGCTTCCGAACGCCTGGATTTTTTGATCAGGAGTTGTTGCCAATATTTAAGCCACTGTTCAAAGAGCGGCAGCAGAGTCCAGGCATCACTTTTTCTCCAGCTACTGTGAAAATCCCTGTCCACACTCCACTTTAGAGCTGATGGGTCCAAATCTCAGCAGCATTCATTCGTTATCTCTTATTTTATTGGTAGATCATACTGGAAGACTCCAAACATCCTTAAATACTCTTGGAGGCCATAGTTACCCTCTGATGCTCCTGAGTTCAGAAAATAGCTGAATTTATGAGGCCACAGTATCACCCTCAGACAAGTCCCATCCGAAACCCCTGTCATAGTTTTAATTTCCCTTAGCATATTACCCTGCCCTAAGTGCTTTACTTCACTTGTTAGGTTTGGCATCTCTTTTGTACTATTTTTGTAGGATTCCAGAACATGTTTCTGATTTTGGCCATCTTCATCTTCTTCTTATAATTATTAATAATGTTTTTACTTCCAGTGACTGGACTGATTCCCATGTTGGCTGCAAAGCTTCAACACCAATCACCGTTTAATTCAGTCTTCCTCTCTTTCAGGAGCACCTTCTCGTAACACCACCCTACTCCTGCTGCAAATCCATGGAAAATAAAAGCTTGAAGAACCAGTGGTTTTGACTTATGGAAAGCACCCTGAAATACATCCTTGTGTATGCCTTGTATCACAAATGCTTTCTCTCCCTCTTCCACAAAACAGAAGGTCCCCCATTCCATGTGCCTGATAGGACACAGGGGGAGCCTCTAAACCTCAGAAGGCTTAAAATACATTTTTTCTCCCTGAAAGATTGGGATCTGCCAGCCTTCTGCAGTGGGGTATCACTGGTAGGGCAGAAGGGATATTTGGAGCTGTCCCAATCTGAACAAGTTTCCCTCAATTGCGAACAGCCAAGGATCCACCTCTGGAGTGTCAGGAACCAAGAGAAGTCCTAAGGTCCCAGCAATCAAAAAAAAAAGATGGAAGAAGAAATAGGTTTTCCTGAGTTTGACAGATATTCCATATTCCTTCCTTTCCTCCTTTGGTATTGAACTGAACACGACACAGGAAATGTGTCATGTCAAAACTCCACTGACTTCTACCATTTCTTAATAAGTATAACACTCAAGAAACAGCAGGCTTAGGTGAAATGAAGGATATCTAATTTGGTCTCCCTGTGCCTTATGATGTGATGATTAAGTTCCTCCTATCCTTAGGCCCTTGCTGCATTTGATGCTAAGGCTCCACATTATCGGCTTAGAAAGTTGACCAAACCCCACCAGACTCTCTCAGGACAGTGACAGCTCAGTCCCTCCATTGCAGGAGAAAACATTTGTGTGTATGTTTGCATTCACCCTGACCGCAGTGCCAGTCTGTCAGCAGATAATTCAGGTCAGAAACTGATTTGGCTGGAGCAAGAAGGACATCACTGCTGGCCCGTGTATGGACAACATGTAGTGTGGCAGAAAGAAAGGAAAGTTATGCGTCCCAGCTGAGTAAACATTAGACTGCAGTTGGCCAGAAAACTGACTCTGAGAGAGAAGGGACCTACACAAAGGAAGAAGGGGGAAAAGAGGAAGATTTCTGAAGGCAAATGCAATACTCATTCCAAGTCAACTACAACCAAATAAATCTCTTGGAGTGCTCTACCAAGACTGATCTCAGCGGGGAAATCCACAACTGAGCAGGGTGAGAGTAAATTGCTTATGCTGACAATCACAACCATCCCTCAGTAAGCAGAGGCACAGTCAGATTGAAGACACAGAAGACTACTGAAGATAAAGAGATAAGAGTTGTCTGGTTATAGCCAGTGCTTCAGCAGCCTTGAAACTGCTGGCACCTTAAAGCAAATGCCTTGCAGAATCCAAACCTATAAGTGAATATGAAAGAGTGAATGCAAACAAATAGCGATGCTGTGGAGGAACCTAGCTGCCAAGGTGTATATATCATATTGCACAAGCTAAAGGAAAGTATTGCACCATAAATCGGACCTGAGCCTGGTTTCTGTCTCTGTGTGTGGGTCAGGTCACCCATGGACAGCAGAGGCCTTCCTTGTTGCTATCTAGCTGCCTGTCTAGAGTCCTTAGCAGACACACAGGAAACTTAAGGTTTAGGTGAAATTAAGGCCATCTAATTCTGCCCTTTGGTATCCCTGTTCCTTAGGATGTTATAGTGAAATTCATCCTACCATCAGGCCCTTGATTCACATAATGCTATGCACAATGCTTACTGCATGGCACTAGCGTGTTGTGGTACTGCCCCAAGACTGAGAGCCAAGCACTTCTCCTTGCTCCCAGGGAGAAGGGATGAATCAGAAGCCCTGTGGCATAAAACATCTTCCCAGAGAAACTTCTAGACCCATCTCTTTTTGGATGCTAAGGAATTGAGACCTCACCTCATCCTGCAAGAAAGCAAAGGACTCAGCTTGAGATCTGAGGCACAGGCTGAGCTTTGCACACATGTGGCAGGGAGCAGGGCAGCTTTTGCATCATGAGAGGCTTCCAGAGAAGGGAACCATGCCCTTCCTGACATGAGATGAGCCAGTGCTCTTCCCTCCAACCAAGGTGTGCCCCCCATCCCTGCAGCAAGGAACGAGGAGCACAGAGCTGTATCTGCAGATCATGAGCCCAGCATAAACAAAGGCATTTCTGCAGCTTGTCCCCAAGACTTTGGCTGCAACATCCAGGTCTTTTCTGCACTTTTGTTTTTCAAGTTGAATCTGCAGCATTTCATCATTGCAGAAGTATTTCTGCCCTTCTTCCACTGTGCAGCAGTACAGGAAAATGCACGTGGGTGAAGGCGACAGCTGACTTAACCCAGCACTCATCACCATGCTCTTTAGCATCCTGCAAGTATTCTCTCTGCATGTCTGCACACTGTCTGTGTGGTCTCCTATGGCACAAGGCAAGCCAGACCTTCTACCTACCATCCTCTCGCTTTCTCTTAGTGACCAACAGTAAAACAAGAGAAACCTTCATGTTGGACACCTGGGGTCCTATACAAGGCAGTTTGCAAGCAAAAGAAGAGTTCCTGCTTCCATATAAAGGCAGCACTGTGCAATCAGGTGGAAATTGGGGCTTTTTGCAGCTGCATTAAGAACATGAATTTGATATTCCTGCCTGTTCTACCAAGAGGTTTCCCTGCCCTCCATAAATGCATACCATGTAGCAAGTCAGCCCAAAGTGGTTTGTAGCACTGGGTGAAAATCAGATGAAATTCAGTTGTTTCCCATTTGAGCTTGAAACTAAGCAAATTTGGGCTTTGATTTGGAGTGAAACCAAAGCACAAAGGAAAACTTGGAGGACAAGGAAAACGCAGAGAGGGAAACTAGGTAAGCTGAAATGAAAAACTGTTTTTTTTCCTGAACTCACGTGAACCCAAACCACTGACCTCCACACATCCAAGACTCTCTCTACACCAGCCCATAGCACATAAATCTAACACCAGACTTGGAATTGAGCTTCAACATGGTTCAAACCACATGAAATTAGCCTGACTGCAGATTTTTTTTTCAGGTCCTGCCTGCATTTTTCACTGGGAGAAAACTTGCATTGCCAGCAGATGTTGCCACTTCTGCAGCGGGGTGTAGTTCAGGGCCACATAGGCTGGGAAAAGTTGCGTGCTCGGGCTATTGGCAAAGGCAGGAAAAAGGTTCACTGTAAAGATGAAATGCATTAGAGAAGCTCACATGCTTCCTGATTGTGCTGTGCCAGGCATCAATAAATGTGACCAGCTGAAACTGCCTCCAAAAAAGAATAAGCGCAGGGGTATGGGGGCGGTGGGACTGCTGGAACCCAGAATTATTTAAAAAGAAAACAAAACCTGGAAACATTTGCTGAGTGAAACCAGACTTTGGTGATTTATTTTTTTTTAATTATTCATGGTTGAAAGGACATAAAAACTGCCAGAATTTAAATGTGCTTATTTGTTTGCTTGTTTGAGTGCAATTGCTAATGGTGAAGATTAATGAAAAAAAAAAAGGAAGAAATGTGTATAACTAACACACAACGCCTACCCCTCACATTAGTTCCCAAGTCAACCAGCAAAACCATAGTCTTATCACTATGTGGACTTTGTTCATAAACCTGTCTTTCAAATCCTGGGTATTTGCCAGGAATGAAAAAAAAAATTAGAAAAAAAAAAGAAAAAAAAAGAGAGAGAAAAAATATATCCTGAAGGGTTATGACATAAATTTCCCAAATTTCACTGTAAGCTGTACTCCATCTTTGTTGCTGGCATAGAGAACAAGGAAAAAAACACATTGCTTTCTCATTTTTTATGTACTTTTAAGAACAATTTTGGGATGCTCTGAAATGGCTCTGTACCCCTTTGAAGTTTTGCCTTCATTCTGAAAGAGATCTCAGGAGTCCAAGTGTGTTTGTGAGCAACAAAACTTGTGCCTTGAGAAACTCAAGGCAGGATGCAAGGTCTCAAGCTTCCCCTAATGCTCCTCTGCCATCCTTGTCTGCCATCTGTGAATATCTAAGGAAAACCATTCTGCAGACTCCCCAACTGGGAAAAAGTGTTACGCTGCCCTGCACGTTTCCTCTGGTTACCAAGAACAATTGCATATATAAAAGAAAAACGAGGTGAGCTCTTCCTTATAAGCAAGGATAAACTCCAAAGTTCCTCCTATAAGCAAAATCTTGAGTTCTCAGCTCAAACAGCAAAGAGAAGCCAGCAGGACTCCATGCATCAAACTTCTTCAACAACAAAATGTACCAGCTCAGACTAAGTCTTGTTGGCTTAGGAGGTGACAGGTTTTCCCCATGTCCATCAGTGATTTAGGAACATACATTCCCCTGACACCTAAGACATCTAAGTACTTCTGAAAATGCCTACCTAAAGAGGAATGCAAAAGTCAAAACCTTGGTCTATGCTTCTCAAATAGCAGACTTGGACTGGGCCAGACCAAGAACTCACAAGGTCCCAGATACGATGTCTCGGACATGCCTAAAGGTGGTACAGTGCTTCCTACCACCCTCCTGGCTCCTGGAAGAGCAGCTGCTACCTGAGGCTGTTCCTGTTTCCTGTTGGAAGCCACCCAAGCTGTGAACAAACACCATGGGTGGGCATTGAAACACCCAAGACAACCTGAGAGCTTTTTGGGTTCCTTCCTAAACACAGGATTCTCATGCATGGAGCTCCTCTGGGTTACTCAGAGCAGCCACGCTGGCAGATGTGACAGAGGTCCTGTATCCTTCTGCAGCAGTGGGGAGACTTGGCAGCCTAACTCACCAGTCCTAAAGTGGCAACATCTTTGAGCAATTTAATCCAATCCAGGATGTCTGAAACATTTTTTCCATCCAGCAACCTTATCCCGGCCCCTGTGCACGAGACACTTGGGGACGGTTGTGTCCTTCCCCTGCTGCGTGGCATGGTGAAGAGCAGAGCACCAGCTTAGGCTACAGCCATGTGGGTTTGGGTCAGAAATTAGAGAAAACTTTCTATCAGGAAAGGCAAACAAGCAGAGGGATTTATTTTCTGGAGATAAGCTGGCTCAAGTCTTCCTACCTGGCCAAGCAATCTGCTTTCTCAAGGAAGGAAGGGATAGGACAGGTCTGGGGCTGGCTTCCTGGAGAAAACGGAGGTTGGGGAAAATCCTGAAAAAGCCCTTCAAGACTTACTGGGAAGGCAAATGCTGACCAGCAGCTTCCTCATGTGTTCCTACCCAAGGGACCCTTGCTTGTCAGCAGGTCCCCAGGGCAGCAGTGGCTCTTGCACCAGGGATGCTCTGTCTTTCTGAAGGGCTCCGGACCCACCTGGTGATCCTGACTGGTCGGAAAGGTCCCGTTCAGGCAATAACTGCCAAAAGGGCATTTTGACAACTGCCTCCTTGCAGCCGCCACCAGGCATTGGCATTAGCTGGATTTATAGTGAAGCTTTATCTGTTGCCTGCAATTCTAATTTGTGGTTCGTGGGCCATAAAACTCCAAGTTTTCCAGGCAGGGAGAAAAAAAATAAGTGACGATTGACTGTTACTGCTGCTTCTTTTTTTTTCCACTAGAGCCGTTCCTTATGCAGTTTAACCAAATAGTAACCAAATAGACTGTCTAATGGCCAGTGCTGTTTATTCCAAAACAGTGTGGATTTCCCATTTGCAATTCAAAAACCATCAGGTGTAACCTTCCTTGCTTGGCATGAAGCATGGTCGAGCTTCTGGGATACAGAGATGGTCCTGAGGAAAACTGTTCCTGCCTGAAGAAGGGTCCATGACAAGTAAGCTGCCTTTCACTTTTGGTGAATGATCTAGTTTTTAAAAGCACCTCCAGCCTAAGCTGTGAAACAGCCCTTTGTTTCCCAAAGTCAGTATTTACTAGACTTTGCATAGTTAAATCCTTTTTAGTCCCACTTAGAAATTCATTTTTCTTGCCCCATGCATGGACGGGCTTCCATTTAAACTTGAAATTGGTTTTTGAAATTAGCTTCATCAATACCAAACTAAAAGGAAACCACAGAATTACAGAGAAATATTAGCTTGTATAATTTCATGTGAGACATAGGATAAAATCAGAACAAACTCACTATTAAACTGAAATCTGGCTGCCCACATGGAGTGCTGCAGCTATTTCTGCTTTCCTCTAAGGGAGTGTTATTGGACCACCCAGCCCACCATGTGCCAAGGATGCTGCCTGTGGAAATGCATCGAACAACTGAGCCTTGCTGAGTTTCACCTGCTGAAATGCTGCAATTTGGCAGGGATAAGGAGCAAAGTTCCTCTCCCTCCTGATTGAAGAGGAAATTAGGCAAGCATTTTAAAATTTGCGAAATAGTTGCAAAGTCGCAGGACTTGAAAGGAAGGTGGGGGGAAATGTAACAGCTCAGAAAGACAGGGTCTGTAAAGTGTGAGTTTTTCCATATTCCCATGATTGCTGAAAGCTTGAAAAATGTTGGCATGCTTGCCTTGCAGGTTAATGTCATTGTCGGGCAAAACACCCAGACTCTGATGTATTATTCAGTGCTGGCATATTATTCAGTGCAGGTAAGATCTGGGGATGGGTTTTGCATTCCAGAAAAGGTGTGGAGCAACGCAAAGGTGCAAATGAAGGCTCAGGAGAAAAAAGCAATCATCACGTGCAGTGGTACCTGCAAGCCTGGACTGGATCCCACCCCAGCTATGGGAAAGACCCTGTAGAAAGGACAACCTCAGTAGGTGTAAGAAGATGTAAGGGAGATTTAGGAAAGCTTTCTAATGAGAATCACCAAGAATTTGAATAAAATGCATGAGAAGAGAGTGGATTTACTGGGGAGGAGGTTCAGTCCACATCCCTGGGAATAGGTCAGATGGGGAATGCAGCAAGCGTGCAGGCAACCGCTGGGGTGGGATGGACTGGCAGAGGCGCAGGGTCCAGCCCAGGCACGGCTCAAGGGGCCACAAAGCATTTTGGCAAGCAGACCCTCCTCTGGAGCCAAAGGGCAGAGCAGGGAAGCTTCCTTGCAGTCCAATTACCTCGGCGGGAATCTAAAAGATATTCCCATTGCCTGCGAAGCCGTGTGCCAAGTCTGGTGTTTGTTTGTGTCTGTGTTTATTTCTCAGAGAGTTTCTTTCTCTGCACCCCAGGGAACTGGCTGGATGCAAGCTCTGGCCTTCTCATGGAATAAGAATTAACTCCTGGATCTTGGCTGCACCAGGAGGAGAATGGCTCCTGTTGAACTGCAGCCTCACGAAAGTCCCACAAGTCGCAAGAGACACAAAAAGCAAATTCTATGTGCCTCCCATCTGACCAGAGACTCAAAAATCCTGGGGCCAACTCTGTCTTGTAGCGTTGTGTGGCACAGGGGGGCTTTCAGCACTGCTTGGGGACTTGGTGTGCTCCCACTACAGACATAATCCAGACTGTTGTAGACTTGAAGGGCCCATGACTCACAGCTCCTTGTCAAATATGAAGGTGGATAGGGGAGGCAGTTTAAAAACAAGAGCAAAAAGTGCAGTACTGTATCAGACATCAAAATAAAATGGTGCTAGCCACAGCCCAGTTCTTCGCTGGGCTTTTAAATTCCTAAATTAACTAAAATCTTCTGGTACAAATTGGTTTTGCTTCTCCAATATGGACCATGCCGACTTGCACGAAAGGAGGCTCTGACCTATCCTTTCAGGGGCTACTTCTGTTTTAAGAGAGCATGAGTAATAGCTGAAACATGTGGGGACTTCAGCTTTTGGCGTAGTTTGGTGAAAAAACCTTGCTCCCTACACCCAGTGGGGATAAACCAACGTCAGTGCTCGGTGGTTGCAGGGAAATGAATCGCTGGTCTTGGACTTCCCGCATCCCAGCATCACACATTCCTGCCGGCGCTGAATCACATGGAGCAGACATGGCACTTGCCCACAGCAACCCAGCTTGAACCCTAGGAAGTGTGGGCAGACAGAGGAAAGCGATGTGAAGGAAAAAAATCCAAGTCACGGAGAAAATGGGTCTGGAGGCTCCCAGGCTTATAACTATCCATGGGACCTGAGCACGACATGTGCCTGAGCCATGTTAAGCCACAGAGCTCATTGCTTGATTCCCTTTCTTGTGCTGGCTACAGAGAAGGCAATTAGGCAGCTTTAGACACTTGAAAGATGAACTGCTGATGCACGGATGCACACGTAGAGTCACCTAGACAGAAACATCAAGAATATCTTCTTGCAAGCAGCAGATGCTGCAGAGAGGAGTGGGGCTGTAGACTTGAAATGCCAACTGCTCGAGAGCCAAACAGGCACCCAAGCAGGCCGGGCTGTTTAGCCGGCTCCATCTAGTAGCCTAAAACTCATTTGAAAGAGGAGTGGTCTCTGGAATAACACAAGATCCATCTGATTTTTAATCTAATCTTCTAATGACATTCATGGCATATAAACTGTTTTCCATAGAAACTTATCTGCAGAATGATATGCCTGCCAGATGCCTTGATTTAATTAGTCCATATAATATCCTTGGTTATGTTTAAACATCTGACCCATGCTAACAAGATTGGGTACTTCAAAGCCGGGTGAATCATTTTTCATACCAGAGAAAAGGAACATCACAACAGCCAAATTCACAGTGGACACACATTGACAACCCATTTTGCCAGCGCATTTACCATTTTCACGGACTTTGGAAATGAATGCATCACCAATTAAGTCATTTCTTCCAAACGACAGGGTAGGGTTGTCCATATTCCCATGGGACCCCCCTGCAAGTATGTCCAGCCAAGACTGCCTAGCAAATTCTGTGCTGGTTTGGAGTGGAATGATGCATCCTCACTATGTTTCTGTGGCACTGTAAATGCTCTCTGCTGGGAAGGAAACACAAACCTGCAGCAGTTCACACCAGCACAGAGCTCCTTTCAGCGGTACAGAAGTCTGAATGCACAAATAACCTTTAACTGTCCTAATTTTTGTCTTTGGATAGCATAGCTTTATGGGATTCATATTTACCTGCACCTCATTTCTTTTGGCCTCTCTTGATACACAGAGTGAAGAGGAACAAGGTTCATGCACCAGCAATGGGAACAGTAAAACTTCCTAGAGTTGTTTGTGTTGGCACAATGGGTTTTGCTGACATCTTTGCATCATTCATAGTCTACGATGCATGAAATATTTAGGGTTATCACTAAGCTGAAAGTTTATGGACTAAACCCAAAGTTCACTGGACACCCAGCAAGAACAACTCCCAGAAAGAGGGACCAGACACTGTCTCAGGCTACTCAGTTAAAAATAACTCTTAACTTTCAGATTTCACAGATGGCCTTTAGACTACAGTTCTGGTTTGAATAATGAGTGATTCGGACAGGACACTGCAGTATTGTATTACGAAGGCCATGATGCAGGCAGGGGAAGAGCAGCTGACATGCATGAAGACACAGATAGAATCACAGAACCATTTCGGTTGGAAAAGACCTTGAAGATCATCAGGTCTAACCATAAACCTAACACTGCCAAGTCCACCAAGTCCAAGACGACCTACCTCCAGACCGGTGGCAGTCACCAACTATGGCAAAGAAGAACCTCCGCTTTGAAGTTTTGCCTTTAAGAAAGGTTGCACTAATAGAGGTTGGTAATTATAGGAACTGGCATTAAGCATGGGGCTAAGGTAATTGGAAACTTCTGCTTTCCTAGGTAGTATTTATAGGAGGCTTTATTGGTTGTTTTGATGAAGGTAAGGACTTGAACACCTTTAAACAACAGAGAGTCCTACAACATATTTATTATAAAGCAAAATTCCTTTCCAGCTCAACAGGAAGTATCTGGAGGTGCATGTCCAAGTGCTAGGCTGGTGCTGAGATGCAAGGAAGGTCCCTGCTACACAGCCACGCAGGCTCAGACTGCAGGATCTCAACACAAAGCCAGGCTTTCCATGGCCCAGCAGCTTGGTCCTACCCAACACTGCCCAGCACACCACCAGACGCCAGTGCATGATCAAGGCTTCGTCACTGATCTGTGCAAGGTGGCACCATGCTCATAGGCCCTTGACTGCTCTTCAGAGCATCTGTCTGTGAATCTCGCTGGGGTTCAAGCAATCGATGAAAACATGCTTGGTATCTGCCACAGCACCCAGCCTTTAACCTCATCCTAGGGCAATGGGGAACAAAGCAAAACATCTTTCCTTTTAAAAAACCAGTAATTTAAACAAATTCATTCAATGTATGTCCCAGTTGAGACCAACCTGCAGCTACTGTTAGTAATCTGAAAAGAAAAAGTTTAAAAATAAATTAAATATTGCATCTATTGCATAATGAGACTTTCCACTACAGACAGTGTCGCAGAATAACGTTGATATGATCAAATATAAGAGAAAACTTACAGAAGCTGCTTTCATACCGATAGGAAATGTTCAGTTGCTGAAATTTTCCAAAATTAAGACTTGTTGGTAAAAACTGTGTTTTGTGGGAAATGGAACAAGGGCTGAATCTATTGTTACATTCCAACTGCAAACAAAAACAGGCTCAGAAAGGCCAGAAACACCCACAAAATAATCCACCCTGCTCCCTTTGCCTCCTTAATCTTCTGTGCCTCCAAACGGTACCACAGCTTGCAATGCCGTAAGTGACACCACTCCATGGAGCTAACAGCACTCAGTGCTTTTAAAGTGATTTCTTAATTTAACTTCCAATTTATGAAGGCATTTTACCATCCTTCAACTCTCATTTTCTCTGAGCAAACGCAGACCCCGCTTTGCAAAAATGTTAAATAAATGGATGTCGCCAAATTATTAAAATTAAAGGCAAGTGCAGAGTTGGCCAAGCGAATCATGGCTGGAAACCAGCTTCCAAAATTCCCTTAGCAGCTTTCAGATGATTGTGGAAAGACGCCATCAGCGAAAATGCCGCGTCTGCAAGCATCACCTCACCCTGGTATGTTTGAAAAGCTTACAGAAAGCCTGTGCCACGGGGAGCGGACTGTGTACAGATCGTACATCATCCTGCTACCTTCTGGGGAATGGCTGAGGCCATTAATCAACAGCAACGGTTGTCCTACTCCATCTTACCCATCTTGGCTTTATTTTTCTCCCTGATTTCCTAGTGACAGAAGCAGCTTACGAAAATATTTGGTGACGCTTGTTTTTGAGGCTCGCAGGTATGCGCCACTTGCTGCTGCTCCCTGCTTGCACGAAGCTTTTAGGGAAAGGCTTACTTGAGCCTTGCGGCAACTCACAGCCATGGCTAAACATACACTTGATGGGAAATGTGAATTTCCAGCATTTTACCTGTAGCTTTTCACCCACATGCGGTGTGTTTGACCGGCATTTATTGGGTTTGGATGTTTTAGTACCTTTTTAGGAGAAGGACCGTGGCACACGTGAAGTCCTGGCCAGGCACACTCAGACTGGCTGATTTTCTGTTGGAAAGATTCGTCGCGCATTTTACAAACACCAGATGCTCAACGATGGGAAAATAAAGCATACTTTCCAGTAAACAAAAGCAGATTGCATTTGTCTCTAAAGCATAAACAACAAGGGGGGAAAAAAAAAAGTGAAAAAAAGAGTGCAAAACAGAAGAGTACATATCAGCCTCGTACTTATGCGTCATGGGGAAAAAAGTGTTGAAAGCAGCTGTAAAAGCGTGTACCTGGAGATGGGCTAATGAGCTCCGCAGTGCAATGATGGTTCTGGGGGCTGCAGCCTCATTTCCCCTGTGGAGGACTGGTGTGGGTGCCGGGGCTGGGCACCCTGCCTGTGCCGCCCTGTCTCTGGGGCACACTGCAGGTGAGCTGCAGATCTCTTTATACTTCTTCCAGGTTGCAACTTGCAGGGGACAGAGAGCTCATTTGGGAGGGAGGACAGGCCTGAAAGAGCTGATAGAGAACAACAACAAAAAAGTTAAACAAGTAGGGGCTTCCCTGGCAGCGGTGGGGGGAATGGAAGTAACGCATGCTAGAGGAAATGCTTCAAGACTGCCTGAGATTTACTGCAGTCTTGGTCTGTTCTTGTAGCCCGGAGCAAATATTTGAGCATCACACAGTGCAAGGCAAAAATCTCTTCTTTTCCTTGCCGCTGCAGGAAAGGGAACTCCGCATTAGATGTTAAGATAAGATTAATGAGTGTGAGTAATACGGAAAATGTTGCAATGCTGTTATATAAACTAAGGACAGACTCATGGATGAGCTCTTCTCCACAGCCATACATGAAACTCAGTGAGAGGTGACCAGAAGCCCCAGCCTGCCTACTCCAGAAAGTTAACCCAGAGGGGACAGGTTAATAGCACGCAAAATCACGGCTGGACTCTAGCAACCCTTTAAGCAATTCCACCTTTATTTTCCCGAGGTTTGCAGCTCAGACATACAGATCTCTCCCAGTTGACAATAAATCTCCTGTTTTTCCTAAGCAGCAGCATAGAGATGCCATCACTGACCACCCAGCAATGTCATGGGTACCAAGCTGGGGTGGTTACTGCACAAGGCTGGGGGGAGATGCACTGGGAGGCAGAAAGGAGTAAATTCTGAGCTAGAGGAATATTGAGGCTGAGGATGTTAGAATATCAAATTAGGGCTCATTTTGCTTTGGTTTTAATCACCATAACTCCAACCCATTTAATTGTCTTCTTCCAATTTAGGAGAAAGTCTCTTTTTGCCTTTAGAGGAAATGCTGGCACCAAGTCAGGCAAACATCTGTCAAGTGAAAACAGCACGAATCTTAAAAAAGGGACTGCACCACTGACTGGAGATACCTAGAGGGACTAAATCCTCAGGTACCTGAAATGCTCTTTCTACCACCTGAGCTAAAGAATGCAAATTGCCCAGGTGTTGCCTTTGTTGGAGCCTGCACATCTGCTAGGCCCTAGGAAGAACAGGGCAACCATCTGAAATGCTTGCAGCTTAAGCTTGTAGGGAGTTCTCCAATAAAAATGCCAGAAAAAAACCCCTATGAATCAAAATATTCTGAGAAATTACACAGACCTCAGAGTACTTTAATGCCAGGACACACTGAGGGGCTACATTTCCAGAGCTGGGTAAAAAGCAAGCAGGAGCAGAAATAAAAGACTGAAAGAGCCTTTTTCAGCCTGTTTTGAAGGACCAGGTGGAAAGCCAAGAGCTTTGGACCGCTCTAAGCGGCAGTGGGTGACAGCAGCCACCTTGCACTGCCACAAGCTGCCATGGCTCCCTGAGGAAAGGGCTGGCCAGCACTGCCGAGGACATGCGAGCTTGTGACAGAGGCTCCAGAGGGGGGGGCTCCTCTGCACATTCACAATGGCTTGGCTGTCATATTCCTCCTGAAAACTGTCCAGGGGCGGCAAGGCAGGAGTTGGCAGTGGTGCAGGAAACCACTGCCCAGTCCCTGCCTGCTTGCCTGTAACCCCCTTGCAAGCAGCACGGTTCTCCGGCCCCCTCCAGTGGCTGCAAAACATGCAGAGGAGTCAGCTACAGCCTCCAAGGCCAGCGGGATCCAGGCTTTTGCAAAGCCAGTCCCTGCTCTTTGCTGTAGAGCACTGCCCCTCCTTCCCATGATGAGGTAAATAATTAGGCAGACAGCCATGCTCTTGCAGTGGAACATCTTTATTCAGCTACACATGGATCCAGGCCCACCACAGATACCTCCTCGCTGCTCTCAGATCTCATCTTGCTCCCGTGCACAATCATTTTACCCCCTGGGCAAAACCAACAGACCACTGATTAGCACTTCTTGAAGTGGGACTCTCTCACCTCTACTCTGTCCTGGGCAGGTTCTTACACCGGTTTCTTCACTGGAACAGGAAGGGCTGAAGAGATGTACCTCAAAGGCCAGTTTTGGCGCAAAAAGTGCTTTGCTTTACTTTACTTTGGGGATGGGAAAGCAAAACAAAACACTTCAACCCAACAGATGCTGTTCTTCTGCCTTTTGCAAAACTCCCAAAGAGCGGGACATTATATTTGGGTACCGGCATTTTGTGCTCTGGAAATCCCCTATAGCAACAAAGACAGGAAGAAAGCCCATATGAAAAAGACTGCTTTGGATCTGCTTTGCTTATTCCCTGTTTTGGTTCTTTAACCATTTTCCAAATCTTGTTATTGCATCCCACTGAATGCACACTTTACAGGTTATGCACAAATATAATAGGCATTCTTCAATATAGGGGATGTATACTGCAGGAATGTTTAACTTCCCACCCATTAATTCATGATATTCATTTATTACTCATGTTATCTGAGCATGCTCCATGGACACCACGGGAAAAAAAACACCTTCACAAAAGAGAATGCTTTGCTACATGAGAGTAAACGGTGAAGTCTGAGTTAAGGCAAAAATAAATGCTGTTTACATAGCGTGAAGAAGTAGAATATGCACATATTACTCAGATTCCATATTGGAAGACTGTTGTTTCTTGGGTTTAAAAGGACAGGGACAGCCAGAAGACACAGGTTTTGGCCCTACAGGACAGGACACTAAGGTCTATGAATATCATGAATCTGTTTTGAGATTCATCATTATCTCTGCAGTGAGAATTCCAGATCTCCTAAGTCTGCACATTAAACCACTTCACTTAGGCAAAGCTGCGTTTACATAACCTCAGCAACCAATGTCCACAGGGACTTGCTGTGACAGTAGGCTTTGCACTTACAGCTCAATATTGTGTGAGTTGTCCCCGAGTTGGACTCCCTTCAGGCCCTCAAGCCAAAAGAGAGACCATCCAGGTGTAACACTGAGATCTTTGCAGGAGGCACAGTCCCTCAGTTAAGATGGGAGCTGGTTGGGTAGTCCAGGAAAAACGTCTCCTGCACTTCAAAGGTTTGATTCTGCAAATGTCCAAGTGATTGCTGAACTTCAAGTTTGCTTGCTGTTGGGTTGGGAGAACCCAACTGGCCTGTGGATCAGGAGCTGGAGATATCCCTGGTCAGGGGAATCCTTTGGACTCCACATCAGTTGGATTTGAAGACCCACGTAGTCCTTCAGGCTCGAGGTGAGAAGAACTAAAGGTACACACAAAGTTCAGCACACTGCTGCAGCTTTAACTAGACACTCCAGTTACATCAGGCACTGAGTCAATCAAGCCCATAACAACTAAATTCTCTGAATTTCTTTGGGCCACCCTCCATCATCCACACCGGCATTTCACCACAGCTCAATCCAGGTGGAGCCAGCTCTCCCCAGAGAAGCATATGCCTTCCACATCCATCCTGCCACCTGCACCCAAAAGGAACCAATGGGTGACCACTTTGCAAAACTGTATGAACAAAAAAAAATCAAGGGGAAAGAAGCTGACCCAAAGAAGCTGTTGCCAAGGCATTTTCTCAAGGCAACCTACCTCATTTTCTGCCTCTGTACACTGGAGCTAGAGAGCACGTTCGGCCCGTGCTCCTGCAAAACATTATGGTTCCACCAGCAAGGTGACAAGAGGCTTTACAACCTGTTTGCATCTTTCAGGCATGTTAACACTTCTATAAAGCAAGCACACAACTCCCAGGCAACAGGCTCATGGGCTGCCCTGGCCTCCAGCACGGTGAAAACCTAAAACATCTGCAAGCCTGAAAAGGAAACAGTGCGAAACTCCTGCCTTCTCACCTTGAAAGCATGCCTACAGCTACACACCTCTGCCATTATATCTCACCTGATGAGGGTTCTGAAAGTATCCTTTGCTTTGGTATCTGAGCACTGAGTGTAATCACCACACTTCAGTCTGTTCGCAGCAGTGCAAATTTTGCCACCTTATCCTAAAATCCATGAGCAGAGCAATGTAAGGGGCCAGCTGGACCTTCCAGGCCTGGCCAAGGAACTGAAGTAACAGGAAACAACCAGGGACTGTGTTTTCCTGCCCTTCCTCCTTCTCTGAAAGCATCTTGGAAAGGCACATGTTCTTCAGCAGATAATAAAGCATACAAGAAAGTCCATCATTGCTTATCGACTGCAAAAAAACCCACATCCCTAAACACATCCCATAGTGGGAGGACCAGAAACTGAACTGTGATTTTCCATTCATTGATACCTCTGGAAAAAGAGCCAGTGTCAAGACCTATGGGGCAAGTCCACGGGTCAAGCTTATGGGGCAGCCTTAAGGATCTGCTCCTACAGCAGCAGAGTTGTCAGCCAAAGGCATCTGAAACCGAAATGCAAAGTAGCTTAAACAATCCCACTTCCCTGTTACCCCAGGGGGTTAAGGAGAAGAGCAACCAGAGCTAGATGCCATTCCCAGGAGGGGCTGTCTTACCGTCCATGCCATCCCATGCTTAACTCCAGTCTCAACAAGGCACTAATACCATACAACAAATAAACGGCCAACATCTTTAGGATCACATCCAGAAAAATACCTTTGTCAACTGCATGGGCATGGGAAGAACATCTGGCAAAGAAAAAATGTCAAAAAAATCAACCTATTACACAGGGACTAAAAAGAACTTGGATCAGTAAAGCAAGTAGCAATTATTACTTGGGTTGTTTGAATTTTTTCCTATGGGTTGATTGGGGTTTTTTTACCTAAGATCCTAAGGGACTATCATCTCTGTCCTTCTAAAGTTGCTATTTTGACAATGTTTCCTATATGACTACGTTGCTACCTTTAAGGAGTTGGCTGACCCTGAGATCCTGATGAAAGGCTGTGGACTCGCTGCAGAATGACCTTCTGTGAGCTTGTGACATGAAGGTAAACAGCAATGCAGAGGCACTGGAAATCAAAGGAGCCCAGGCTGCAGGATGCAACACTGGATTTAGAAGCAAGTAACCTCCTAAGTCTTCAAGAAAAGACAAGAGTCCTTTCTTCTCCCTTTCCACAATGCCGGTGGAAGCCGCATGCAAACTAAAAGACCTGTTAAGTGGATCTGGGAGGGGTTTCTCTGGCCATACCTCCACCGTGGCATATGGAGTAAAAGGTAGGTAGGAACTTGTATTTCTATGTGCTGTGCATTGTCAGCTACTTCACTGGGTCTTCAGTAACATCATAATCACTGCAATAATCCAAGCAGGTAGTCCAGAGATCATTTTAGTGTTTTTTTCTTCATAATCACACAGGTATATTCCCAGGCATTGCACCGACTACCAGCCAGCACAGCAACACAACAGTTTAATTTAGCAATACCCCTCCACTCTAGATCCTGATCGCTCTCAAATATTCAAATCTCTTTTACAGTGAACAGAAGACAAATTAAGCCATTGCTTTTCCACAAAGTATACCAGAAATCTTTCAGGTTCACATGCTGGCTTCATTTGACTATCACAGTCCTTGCCCCACCACCACTGCAGTGGGGACTAAGCCACAGGGATCACACCCCCACCACAGGCTGTGTAGCTATCAGTCTCCAGAGGCGAAACTACCTTGTCCTCTTCTCTCCACGCCTTCTCATTCGTGCTGTGGCAGTGGTCACGAGGCTCGACTTGGTCCCAGTCAGTCGGGAGAAGGACCGGCCGGCCCCTGCTTTGTCCATCACAGTGCTGGAGGGAGAGCCAAGCTGCCACGGCAGATCTGGTGCTCTGTAGAAAACCACTCGGACGGGACAGGATTACATATCCTGATACTTTCCCATCTGCACGATGGGGCCTCTACACGAAGAAAGCCAAGTCAGCAGCTACCTTGCAGCACGCAGAGACACGAATACAATTTTCCAAGTAACGCGCAGTACCGGACAGGAAACTTGATGCATTTCACACCAGAGAAGGACAGAAGAAAACACACCCGCTCTTACAGCAGCAACCACGAACTTCACATGGAAGAGAAAGGCCGGATACCGACAGCAGAAAGAGAACAGTGCTGTTGTAAAACCCTTAACAAGGCGTGGAGACTCCCTTAGACACTGTAGGAAGAGAAAAGGCTTAAATACGGACACTTGCCCCACACAGAAGTGCCACTGAGACCCAAGGTGTGTGCAACACAGAGCAATCACAGAGGTAGAGTCATGACAGACAGACATACGCTAGCAGCTAGAGGATATATTGTATTTGCTCATGTAATAGCCACACACACTTATTGGCCGTCATCGCCCAACCAGTTGCAAACAAGAGATCACCAGTTAGATAACTGGTAGCTTAAGAATAGACACACAGAATCACTGCACCCTAAATCTGGAGTGGAAAATCACAGGGACAGGGAATTAAGTGCACTCTATGAGCAACACAGTATTTCACTGTGGGGAAGGGTTAGGATTGGCACCTGGCTTTATCAGCACACTCATTTACCAAATCAAACCGTCCCGGAAAGAAGCCAGTTGCTCTTTAACTGTGTTCGTGAAGTAAAAATTGTTTAATGGGGTCTGGAATTGGAAGGATATGGATCAGATCCAGCCGAGATTTGCCAAGTATTCTTCGCACAGCTATGCGGCAGAGAGACAAGAGGCTCCGGGTGTGGCCTGCAATGAAGAAAGCAGAGAAAAACTACTGAGGGACAGAGAGAGGAAGAGAGAGGGATAACAGCATGTAAATTGTGCTGAGCTCTGGCTGACAGCTGAGGAGCCATTTACTCCTTCCAAACTCTGAGGCCACGTCCTGCGTAGCAACACGAAGGCAGTGCAGGAGAGCTGAGCGTGCACAAATCCTCCCCGTGAGGAGGCCAAACCTTTTGGCCAAAGACTTGGAGCAACAACGGCTGCCACATGAGCAGTTTGGAAGGGCCAGCTGGAGATTGCATGGGGTTGTGACCATGGAGCCAGTCCCTGCATGAAAGGGTTCAAGAGATCACTGCCAAATCCACCCTGTGAGAGGCTTTATACTATCTGAATAATTTTAAAATTATGTGGACTTCGTTTTTGCCCTAAACTATCCCCTGAAAATCAACAGCACTGATGGTCAGCTCAGGCCTTATCTCAACTTTCTTTCGAGGGCTTCTTTTTGAGTTCATCGTGACCTCCTCCAGCACAGGGACAAGAGGATGGTGGTGTCCATGTTGATTCAGGAACTGGATCTCCAAGGCACCTCTCCATTAACCTGCACGCTCTACCTGAGGAGTCCCCTTTGCCTCCTAAACTCAGGCTTAATGGAAACCACCTGTTCTGGCTTATGTGCACCTCTTCTCAGCAGAAGTCCAGGCAGCTTTAAAACCAGGCACAGGCAATGCTGAATAACTTTAGGGTGGGGGCTGGGGGTTGTATCCCACAGCCTGAATCCCTTTCAAATTTCTCTGGAGTTCAAGAGGGAAACACCACTTCCGAACCTGGTGCAAAGCTCTGGCCTTCACCAGCTGAGCCTGGTGGTTTTACGAGGTGCTGCCCTCGCTGGAAAACAAGGGTGCACACTATATTGGTATTGCTTTTGTTATAAAAAGAAAGAAATAGAAGGTAAATTTAGGCATGTTCAGGTCTGAGGCTCTGGTTTACTTCTCTTGAAACTCATTTGCTTTCCAGGGGATGTTAAATTCAAAAAGCCAGCTTTTTCCCCCCACCATTTGAGCTCCCTCTGCCACTTGCTACCACCATTTGTGGCTTTACTACCCAAGGAGCCTGTGCAGACACAACTACCTCTTGGGTGCCTCCCTGCCCTCCCCTCGCAAAGCACAGAGTCACTCAAGAACAGTGAGGAAATATCCACATGGCTTTGGAGAACTGGGTCTGACTGAATATGCCATACCCTGACTGTGGTTCACAGACCCAAAGCTCAGCTCTGATAGGATCCCACTGCCTAAACCTTGCCTCAGGCTGCTGAGAACATGGTTAGGCAACGGAAAAAAGCTGGGAGAAAGATAAAAAAGGTAAAGTTACAGAGGCTGGGCTGCTGAGACAGGTATCATTGGTAGCTCAAGGACTCAAGAGGGAAAACACCACGTGAACACACAAAATACATGAGAAGAAACATGGGGAGTCTAGCTGGAGGCTTATGGGGAAGCCATTGGGTCGAGCCATCAGTGTTGACAGAGCTGGAGGCAGGCAGCAGCTCGGCAACACCGACAATCTGTGCTAGGGAGCCACAGAGGCCAGCACCGTGGTCTTCTCCTGACTGATGCTTGCCTGGTCAGCAACAGCTCTTTGGGAGCTGTATCAGGGGTGGTGAAGTCACTAATCCTTAGCTTAACAGCTTATTAAATCCCAGTTATCTTTTCTGTGTGTTAGATCTGCTTTAAACTGCTAAATTAGGCATAACCTGTGTACAGGGTCTTTTTGCACTTGGCTATAGGCACTCCAACAAAGAGACCCAAAAGGGGACTGTAACACCCACACTGTGACCTTAACAGCCCCTAATTACCAAATACACTTTCCAAAGAGCTCCCTTGAGTCCAGAGCTAGATAAAACCAGCAGCACTGCAGTGAGTCAATGCTACTTACCCCTTGCTTCTTTGAACACCTGCAGAGCCTCAGGGTTGATTTTGACCCTTCCTGTGGATTCCACCCCCAAGGCCTCTGCTTTCACCAGGTTCAGATTGGCTCCAAAGTCAATCAAGAGGTGGACGAACGCCGCTTCACAACCGTGCCGCAGGACAGCGTCCATCACACACACCGGGGAGCCCCGAGAGAAGCCTTGGATGTTGATGGGCCCACAACAGTTAAAATCTGGGTTGGCTCCTGCCTGGAGCAGCAGCCGGAAGCACTGGAGGTTGTGGTAGGCAGCGCTGATGTAGAGCGGGCAGACCACCAACGTGGTGAGGGGCCGCAGGGAGAGGCTGGGGACTCGGGAAGGGAGGTGGTGATTCACGTCCACATCTGCGCCGTACCTGGGTGGGGGAGAAAAAAGAGCAGAGGTTGGGAAACAAGGGCAACAGCACCACAACTGCAACTCAGGGGCACAAAATAGTGGGGGATGAGACTGAAGGACACCTGGATGGCGAGCACCCTGTCTGTCCTTGGTACCTCAGGGACCCACCACCCAAGAACTGCTCATATCTACTCTCAGATGGGCCTGGCAGGGCTTCTGAGTGGGGATGCTATATCCAGCACAGTCTGCTCTTCAAGAAGCAAGTAGAGAGCAGCTGAGGAACGCCTTCCCTTGCCCTCATGAAGGATGTGCCAAGCACAGTCTTGGCACAAGGGACAGCTCTGCCCTGAGCCAGCATCACGTAATGCTGGATACTAATGAGCTGGCTGGGAAGTGGGGCTGTTTCCAAATGGCTCGGTTGAGGAGATGCAGTGAAGTAACTTCCCCACCAGGATAAAACAGGACAAAAAGCAATACAGGCAATTGATCAGACTGTCATGAACAGCAGGGAAATGGAAACAGATATCTGCACTTAGCCGTGAAACATATACGACAAAATCCTGCTCCCAAAGGAGCTGGGGTGGTTGAAATCCCATCAGAACGCCCACTGGGGAGTCAGAAAGAGGCCTTTTCCCTACTATTCAGTTCAGCTGAAGGGATGTACCCGCCAACTCTGAGCACACAGGAAACTGGAAAAACACAAAATAATTGTGTCAGACCTTCCGCTCTCTCCATCCAACCTGCACAGCTCCATTCACGGGTTATATATGATACCAGATACTGCACGACAGATTACGGTTCACTGGCCAGCACTCCAGGCGCTGAAGCAGAGACCTCCACGAGCTGCAGCAGCAAACCTCTCGAGCCTTTTGCAACTGGCTCCTGCCTCACCCTGCCCCACAGAAAAACCCATCCCTCATATCTTCACTGCATGGTGCCATGGTGTCCTCACTGTTCCATATGCTCTGCGGCCAAAGCAAAGCAGGCTCAGCCTTGCTGTGGTGCAGAGGCGGCCTGCGAGCAGGCTAAAGCCCTGCTCAACGGACTTCAGCATCACGATGAAACAGAAGCAGTGCCTGCAGCTTATTTCTTTTTGGTAAGAAAAGATGGCACTAAATTCTGAATGAGCAGAAAACAGGGCTTATTGGCTTCAGTTCTTTTTTTTTTGTAGGATGTGAAGAATGAGGGGCAAATAAATAGGAGCAAGAAGGCCAAGTGTTACTCTCTGGAAAAGCACGAAATTTGAAAAATGGAAATGCTGTGGAAAGAAGGGATGGCAGAAATAAGCACTTATTTGCCCCAGGCTGGGGGTAACACTCAAGCAGCGGGGACACTAACTCCATCTACTTCACAGGCAGCTTGGACAAGAACAAGGAGGAAGACAACACAATCCCCTAAGGAGAAGCTGGTTTTAACTGCAGCACTGCAGATGAAGGAAAGTCCTGCCCATTCTCCCCCCCTCGAGAGATAAACGGTTCCTTTACCCACCAGTGCCCCTTCCAAAACTCCAAACTGACCATTCAGAGAACCAGATTTCTCTGTATACCTAGACAGCATTGTATTCCTTTCTGCAGTTAATAAAACAAATAAAGAAACCACCTGGGGACAAATCCTGCCTCAAGGCAAGCACAGCTCTCACTGAACCCACTAGGGGCTGGTCCCTATCCAGCAAAGACTTAAACCAAATGCTTCAATTCTGAGGATGGGAATAGTCTCATTCAAATTAAGCACACACAGAACAAGGGCCAAGGAAACTTTTCTAAGAGCTGCAAATGGCATGCTGTGTATTTTTACCCAAACACACAATATCTCCCAAGCATTAACATCTTGGCTGAGATCTCAGATGACCAGTGGGGTGGAAAAATGCAGGAACAGGATGGAGCTGGGCAACACTGCCAGGTGCGAGCTGGTATTCCTCGGCGCCATTATTGGGACCAGTGCTATTGAAAATCTTTGTCAGCGAGAGGGACGTGGGATCGAGTGTACCCTCAGCAAGTTTCCTGAGGACACCAAGCTATGTGGAGTGGTCGACACGCTGGAGGGAAGGGAAACCATCCAGAGGGACCTGGACAGGCTGGAGAGGTGGGCCTGTGCCAACCATATGAAGTTCAACAAGGTCAAGTGCAAGGTCCTGCACCTGGGTAGGGGCAACCCCAAACACAAACACAGGCTGGGCGGAGAACGGATTGAGAACAGCCCAGAGGAAAAGGACTAAACACAGGAGGTTCAACCTAAACGTAAGGAAACACTTCTTTACTGTCAGAGTGACAAGAGCACTGGCCCAGGCTGCCCTGAGAGGCTGTGGAGTCTCCTTCTCTGGAAACACTAAAAATCCAACTGGACATGTTCCTATGTGATCTTCTCTGAGTGATCCTGCTCTAGCAGGGGGGTTGGACTGGATGATCTTTAGAGATCCCTTCCAACCATTCTGTGATTCTGTGACTTGGGGGTGTTGGTTGATGAGAAGCTCAACATAAGCCAGCAGCATGCACTTGCAGCCCAGGCACCCAACTGCGTCCTGGGCTGCATCAAAAGAAGTGTGGCCAGCAGGGCAAGGGAAGGGATTCTGCCTCCTCTACTGCGCTCTCATGAGACCCCACCTGCAGTGCTGTGTCCAGCTCTGGAGTCCCCAACAAAAGGAGGACATGGAGCTGTTGGGAGTGGGTCCAGAGGAGACCATGAAGATGATCAGGGGCTGGAGAACCTTCCCAGTGGGGACAGGCTGAGAGAGTTGGGGCTGTTCAGCCTGGAGAAGAGAAGGCTCTGGAGAGACCTTAAAGGAGCTTCCAGTACCTGAAGTAGGTCTAAAGAAAGCTGGGAAGGGACTGTTTACAAGGGCATGTAGTGATATGACATGGGATAATGGTTTTAAACTGGAACAGGGTAGATTTAAACTAGATATTAGGAAGAAATTCTTTACTGTGAGGGTGGTGAGACACTGGCACAGGTTGCCCAGGGAAGCTGTGGATGTCCCCTCCCTGGAAGTGTTCAAGGCCAGGTTGGACAGGGCTTTGGGCAACCTGGTCTGGTGGGAGGTGTCCCTGCCCATGGCAAAGACAGTGGAACTAGACGGTGTTTACAGTCCCTTCATACTCAAACCATTCTATGATTCTATGACCCCTTAATTTCAGTCCTTTTCTTTCCATTAATGTCATCAAAACTCTCAGTAGAAACCACCAATTCAAAGCAAAATACAAAATTCTGCTTTTATCACAGATAGGCATGCCCTTGAGGCAATAAAATGATTTGTCAGATCTCTTTTTCATCGTTTTAATGTGGCAAAAGGATCCTCTTGTCCTTAATACACTGAATCAGCCCTCAGTTACGCTGCAAGTACAAAGGAACCGTCTGATCCTGTCGCAGCCCAATCACATCACAACCTGTTAGGAAAGTAATCCATACCCTGGCAATATAACCATAAATATTTCCACCAGCTGTCTTATAAAAAGGATCATCATTCCAATAGCTACGTGTGCATTTACTATTAATGGATACAATTTCACCTACTGCTTAGCTAGCGGGTTCAGCAATTGCGGTAGGATTCAGAAATCCTGATTTTGCTACCATATAATTTAAAAAAAAATAAATCACCAGGTGATGTTTAGACACCTGCAGCAAGCCTGAACTGGGTTGGACTTTCTTTTCAGGACACTGAGGCCTTCTCGAGCTGAATATGCTGAAATATTTCTCCTTATACCTCAGCAGACGTGTCTGCCTCATCACATTCCCCCTGCCAAATCCTGTAGATCAACAAGTGAGTAAGACTGCATTTTAAAGTAAGCAACTCTGAACAGATCTATGAAATCTGTACTCTGAGATATTTGAAATTTTGGGCAATCTGACAATTTGGTGTTAGCTTAGCAGCCTTGGGAGAGACATTGTCTAATAAAAAGATATTGGACAAACTCCAGTTAATTTTTAATCCTGAAAGTTTTCCAAAACCTTGCTTTTAATATTGCTGGCAAGGTATCCCGAGGAGTAGACACATAAATCAATGCATCAGCTCTCCATGTGCTGCTGAAATACCATTTGCTACATTTCACCCTGCCTTAGCGCATTTATCAGGGGAGATTCTCGGGAATGCAGCATGTGAGCTGAACCCTGTACCAACAAGCACACAGCGATGGGGACATCCTTCCCTCAGCTTGCTGAGAAAGGGGCAAGGAGGGGAGACCATCTCCCCTTCTCTACTGGACAGCTTCCTTAAAGCTGCACTTGTATAAAAATTAACTTAAGCCAAAAAAAGGAGAAAATCCCCAAGTATTTTGAAATTCTTCTATTCAAATCCTTTCGGTTGTTGTTTTCTAGCATTTGAAGGTCATTGAAAGGATTCCTCAGAGTGTGTTTCTGTGCGAATCCACACACACCTTCTTCTCTTTTACTAGTTCTTTTTACCTGTATTTTCCCCTTGTGATCCCTTATTATTTGGTGTCAGTGGCCCATATAGTTGCTCAACATGGTTTCTTATACAAAAAGCTTCCAATTTAGAAGCAAGGAAGTATGACGGCATGCCACAGAGGAAGAAACTCAAGTTTGCACAGCCTGCTGCTAGACCTTGAGTCCACTCACTGCTGGTGCTGCAGAGGATGTCTCCTGAGGTCACCAGTCACCCAACACCCACATACAGTTACATTCATCACCTCATAGTGATGGCTGTCACTCTCTGCCCCAGAGATGCCACCTCTTCGATGGAGCTGTGCATCAGGTGTCTGCCAAGGGGAGACTTGGATCAGATGCCATGGAGGGTGTCCCAGTGATGGGCAAACACCAGCAAGGCAAGAACAGCCAGTGCCAGTGACAAGCATCTCTTCTCTCAAGGACAGAAAACTGTCAGAGCAGCAGATCTATACAAAGGAGAGGTGTGTTTTCAAACAACTTTTGGTTCACTCGGGTACCCACCTCACTCATAAATTCAGCCAGAGGCACGGAGCTGGCAGTCAAGATGAAGGCAGGGGAGAAGATGCTTTGTAAGATTCAGTTCTGCCTGACTAGTGGGGCTAGAACAGGCATGGGAGCCACACAGACCTGTTGCCAGGGTCAAGTAATGGGGAACCCAAGGATGTCCCTTTGGGCCCCTCTCCACCCTCTCTCCTGTCCATCTCTTGGCCAGCTTCACCAGGCATATGGAGGCACTGGGCATGCAAGAAGGGAACAGATGCTCTGAGCCCCGTGGGGAAAAAAAGATCCCAAGGGAGGAAGAGAGGGTAGTAGAGCAACTCCTCTCCCCACCAGGACCATCTCCAGCATGAACCCAAGCTCTCACCTGATCAGTTCCCGGAGGATGTCTGCCCGGCCCACGCGTGCTGCATGATAGACGGGGGTGCTGCGGTGGTGCCGGCTGCCATTGGGGTCAGCCCCAGCTTCCAGGAGGATCTTGGCACACTCCAGGTGCCCGTTGACCACAGCTACGTAGAGGGCGGTCTGCCCCTTCACATCCACCAGATCGATCTCGGCCCCTTTGCGGAGGAGGAAGTCGACGCAGGGGCCGTGGCCGGCAGTGGCGGCGATGCGCAGCGGCGTGCAGGGTAGCCAGCCACAGCACCACACCGACTTCTCGTTGATCCGGCTGGCATTGAAAGGGGAAAAAATTCTGAGTCGGAGAGGGCCTCCTGCATCCTTGCACCATCCCACCTACTCCAGCCCTGGAGGAGATGCTGGGAGAGCCCTAACAACTCCCTCAACGCTTTTCCTCCCTATTTTTGGCACTTTATAGCAGCCATGGAAAGCTCCTGCCAATAACGTGACTAGGCGCTGCATGCAGGTAGCCAGAGAATACAGCATGTACCAGAGTAGTGCCTGCAAGATGGGCTTTATTGCAGCTGTTGTGTCAGAAGCTGCACGTATGTGCAGTGAAAGACAAACCCTCCCTCAAGATTCAGTCAAAATGACAAAAAAAATCCAAACCAAAGAAACCTCTCCCTACTACCTTCTACAGGTAAATGTCCCAAATCAGAAGTGAACAAGCTTGGGATCACAATGGTTTAATTCAAAAGTCATCAAAGCGGCAGGGAAACAGTGTGAGAACATGGGAGCAGGGGAGCAATGTACGGAAATACAGGCATACATCCGTATCACAGAACATGACATCAACACAAATCCAGGGAAAACTCAGCCCTGCCAGCAAGAAGCAAGCATGGGAGGTGTGGCCATCCTGCACTGAACAGTGTAAGTAGGCCATTAGCATACTCGTTGGATGGCTATAGTGGCATAAGAACCTTTTCCAGTTTACAGAAGAGATGGTTCTGGCTGCTTAGATCCCATCTGAAATAACCTGCATTAGCTGTCATGCTCATACAAATCTCATAAACATCCAGACCTTACTACCACATTCTCTGCAAATCACTGCGGGTACCATTTTAACAGGAAGATGCAGAGAGGAAGGGATTTCTTTAAGGCAAATGTAGGCTGGCAAAAGTGCTCTTTAGCCATCGCAGCAGTGGATTTGCTCTTCTAGCTCATTCTGCAAAGGACCACACAACTGGTACAGGACAAAACCCAGTTTTTATACAGTGCATTTATGGAGCTCACTATGAAAGCAATGCCACAATTTCTTTTTTCAACCACGTTTTAGGAAGGGGAGCAGTATAAACCTCACATCAAATCCTCAGCTGTCAAATCTTAAGATAAAAGTGCTCCCTTGAACCTTGGACGTCTGGGGATCTCCCAAGTCACTCCAAGAGTGACTTCTCTGTTCACTCTACCACCTGTGTGATGGTGGTGCGTGTACAGCCCTCCTCCTCCTACCAAACTTTGCTTTTCCCTGCATGAAAGGATGCCTGGCCCCGCTGCAAGAGGGTTCCCACACAAGCATGGGACAAAAATAAGGCAAAAACCTCAGACCAAGGGACTGAAGGGCCCCAGCTGCCCAGGTGGCAGAAAGAGGGGCTGGCTCATTCCCATTTTTGCTGAAAGGCCACCTTTTTTTTTGAGGCTGGGACACATTTTGCTCTCTAAGCGGTTTTCTCCATGGTGCAGGAAAATTAATTAACTGTCCCCACGGTCACAAACTGAGTACTGGGCAGATTTTATAACACTGGGTGTTTCAGGTTTATATTTGACTGTAATCCCTTTTGTATGTTTTTCCCATCATACGAAAGCTCCTATTTTTCCTGGTATTACATTTCTACCCTGATCCGAACAGAGCTCACGCACGGCCGGCCGCACGCTCACAAACCAGCTTGAGATGTGCCTCCTGGGAGACCACG
>NW_010196656.1:0-7285 GCF_000695765.1 Mesitornis unicolor
ACACACATACATATTCTAAAATAGATTGGAAGAGACGGGAGTTTGCTTAACATTGGATTTTGACAGAGAAACATACATACCAGGTGTGAAAACTCTTGCATTTGTGACAAACATTCAACGTCACAGAACTGTTGAGTGTGAAGGTGACCTCTTGAGATTGTCTAGTTCACCTCCACCTGCTAAAGCAAGGTCAGATAGATCAGGCTGCTTAGGGCTGTGTCCAGTCAACTTTTGAGTATCTCCAAGGATGGAGCCTCCACAGCCTTTGTGGGCAAAGCACATCTTATCTCTGGGCAAGCATATTTCATTATGTTTGCAATGCCATGCTTAAGATTAAAATAAATAGGTTTAAAAAGATAATATATATAGGTATATATCTTTCATCTGAGAACAGTATTATGCAGTGCACTGTCACAGTGGGGAGACACTGGCAATACTTGCAGAGAGATCTTTCCCAGGAGAGTTCAAATGTAGCTTCAGAAATATTTGTTAGAAACTTTACTGGTAAAAAGACTGTTTTATCCAGAGAAGTCCACTTCTGTTAAATGCCCATATAGAGACTTTATTAGTGTTGATAAATTTTTCCTATCAACCATTCCCTTAGCGTTTCACATTCTGTTAAAAAAATGACTAGTTAGGAAAGAACATTTTAATTTTGTGGTAAATCAGAATGACTATAAAAGATTTGCTCTATTCCAACTCACAGTATGAAAGGAAAGCTGGGTAAAGCAAGTGTTATTTAACACTAAATAATTTCATTTCCATGACTTCATCGGACTTACATATCAGCTATTCAGAAAATAGTCCCAAAGAGAGTCTTTAATTTAAACTGTCTGATGTTCTTTTGGCAGTGGTAGTGAAACCAAGAGATTTGTTCTCCAGAAAACTTGGACAAAGTTTCAGATGAAAGAAAAGAGGGAGGTGGATTGGTTGGGGTTTTTTTAAGGTAGACTTCAGTGCAAGTTATTCAGTTACTGTTAAACAAACAGTATTTTTTTTCTGGAAATTATTATAATTAACTATCATACATCTTTTAAAAGAAAAGCCTACTACATTTTAAATAGCAGGAAATGTTCTCTGTCCACAAGAGCTAACATACAGTGAAATTAGTAAATACCATACCTCTTTCTCAAAGCAATTTTTGTTCACACAATTCAGTGGAATTTAATGTGTTAGAAATAATTTTCCCAAACTCAATCATTTGCTTCAAGCTATAAATCATATATATTCTCAGAAAAAGGTATAATTGAAATATGAATAAATAAATTTTGATTTAACATAGCAAAATAAAACTCCTTTTGACTGGCTGGAGACAGAAGTTCTTTCAGATAAGTCTTCATAAGCTTCTTCAGGAAATGAGTTCTAGAAATGGTGTTTACTGAAAGTAAATGCTGCTAAGAAAAGTACTGACTCCTATTTAAGGTTTCTTTCAAAGTCAATTGTTTATTCTTTCACCATCCCTAGGTCTGGAAAAAGTGCCAAAAGACCTTCCTCCTGACACAACTCTGCTGGACTTACAGAACAACAAAATCACTGAAATTAAAGATGGAGATTTCAAGAACCTGAAGAATCTTCATGTAAGTGTATAAAATGAATAATATTTGAAGAAAAAAAAAAGAAGTAAAAAAGAAGGTAGAAGATGTGGTTTTGGCCTGGTACTCAGGTTTTTAAGGAAAACTGATGAAATACTCTGTGATCTTTCTCCACCAGCGCAGCCTATTTATTTTGTTTCCCATTCCTCTCCTGCAAACTCTCTTCTCACATCACAGAAGTTTCTCCTCCTTTTCAGCTTTTCATACCTGTCTCTTGTCCATTCAGTCTCCTGATCTCCATCATAATTTCTCTCACCTATTTATTTATATTTTCGGTCCCTTTGGCACAGTGACTTGGTTACTTCTATTTAAAGAGCAGATCCGTCTCAACCCTGCCACCTCACTCACTTACTACTATATTCCTTCCCCTCCCACCTCTGAGCTCATGGAGATTTGTATATACCATGTCTGTCAACAGTTTTTCTGTACTAATTTTAGTTCAGGAGTCTTTTCCAATCAATCTTCTGCCTCCTGCACTACAATGAAATTGTGTTTTTGCAATAACATTCAACTAGCAAAGCGCCATCCTCATCCTCCTTTACCTGTCAGTCTTCTCCAACACTGCTGTCTGTTTTCCTCTCTGCTGAAATATTTTCCTTCTCTGGTTTCTGTGACTGCCCTTTTTTCTGGTTCACTTCTTCTTTTCCAAGTTTCCATCAGACAGCTGCCTTCCTCTGTTTCCAAATTTATGTTTCTCTGTCTGAGGCCCTCCTCCCTGATTTCTACACTTTTTATCAACATCTTAAAATTCATACCTCATAGTCTTGCCTCAATTTTGTTGAAATATGTTTCTTTCCAGATTAGAAAAAAGCTATTACTTCTCTGCCTTTGGAAGTAATACCACAACTCGGGGATATATCTCAAAATATTATTTTTCTAGCCTTTCATCAACTCAATTTATTTCATGTATTATTCCATTTGATTCTTTCTGATAATAACAAATATGAACTACTTGGCTTTGTTTTCCTGGCTCTTCACAGCCTTTTTCTATTCTATTGTTTTCATTCACAACCAAGAAACCAACTCCCACTTTTTATCCATTCAGGATTCCAATGCCAACACTCAAACAAGCACTGTTTCAAGCAAGAATCTGCATTCAGCCACTCATACTTGGAAAAAAAATCCTATAAACATTTATCTCCTTAATTACTTCAAAATTACCTCTTAAATTTTTGTTTTAATGCAGCATTGAGAAGAAAAGTTTTAAAAAATTTCTAGGAATAGGCACAATGCCAGTCTGCTCATAGTGGAGGGAGGTGCCTGAGTAAATCACAATGAGGTTCTCTAATTTGAGCATAGGTGTCTATACTTGAGCTAGATACATAGGTAACCTCTACAGTCAACAAAGAGAAGTGGGTGCTTCTACTTCACCTTTCATCTGACTTGGTTTTAGAATGAGATGACTTGTGCCCCAGATTTTCTTTTCAGTTCCTCTCCTTGGCTACTGAACAGATTTGACACCCTAACTCCTGCCCACTTCTTTAGGTTTTATTCCACCTTGGATAGAAGTCTTGTGTTTTCAGTGAAGAAATGTCTTGTCAGTGAAATTAAACATTTTACAATCCTTCTTTATGACACTGCATAAAATGAGAGCATGGTATTGCAGATGAAAAATGCTGCCCCCAGTGACTTCTGCCTACTTGGCACTCAGTTCAGGTCTCTGTTACATATCCTGCTGTGAGTTAAGCTGTTAAGAACTATGTCATCTCTTTGAGGTTAACTCCATGGATATTTTTTTTTCTTTCTTACTTTTATTAGAGCAGATACAATTTAATAGTGAATTAAATAGGTAACTCTATAGGGAAGAGATTTTATGTTTATCATACTCCCAGACATACCCAGTTCATGCTTAGTGATCAGTGGAAATTGTATGGAAGAGTGACAACAGTAACATAAAATTTTAACAAATTACTTTCAAAACAAAGCAGATTTCCTGGATTTAATGAAGAACAAAACCTGATCCTCTCATCTCCTCCCCAAAACAAGAATTCAGTAATGCAGTATATCTGTGTAAGTAGGCACCACCATTAATCTCAGCAGGCATCATTCTTCCTGTGTAATATCTGGGAATGACTCCCGTTCCTTACTTTGCAATTAAATATTCTTCAAAATTGTAGTGAAAGTGGAATATTGTTTTTAGATAAATATAAATCAAAAGCTTTGTTGTTGACAGAGCTCAACTGTCATTTTCATTTTAAGGAGATTTATGTGTCTGTGTGATATATGCATCTATTTATCTATCTATCTATCTATCTTATGTGTATGCTTTTTAATCATATTCTCTGATAAACATGGCATGTGTTAGTGCTACATTTGACAGTTCAAAAGTTTCTACACTTCTTGGACTTTACTAAACCTTCCTATACTCTACTAAAACATGAAGATTTACATAAGTTATCATGATTATAGTTCCAAAATCTAAAATTACCAGCAACTGCAGTTAACCTCTTGCCTGAAGTGATCACACAAGGGAACAATTTCTTAAACCCAAAATTTCATAGATCTTGAAAAGAATGAACAGAGTATTCCGATTATTCATTTTGAATATTCCTTTTAAAATCCTTCCTAATTCTTATAGACTTCATCAACCATAGATGTAATAGTTTTAGAAGAGATTTTCATAAACAAGATTGGTTGAACCTAAGGTTCAACTTGTACTAGAAACTAGATGAAGAAAAGAGAAAAGAGAGGATCTTCCTATAACTTGCCTGTGGCTTCTCTTTCAGCACAAATGTATCTCCTTATTCTCTGGGTGCACAATACACAGAAATAGAAATGGATGAGAGAATAGTACCTACAAAATATTTGTATCAGAAAATTTTCCTCAGTAGGTCAAAGAGCAGTTAAAATTTGCAGCTGTGGAAATAAGGCAAGCAATTAGAAAAAAGATGCAACTAAGGGAATATTTATCTGCAAATCATAGATGCCTGCCAGAAAACACAACAGTCAATGGTTTTGGTGCAGTTGGTGTTTTTATAGTTTTAAGTTTATCCAGGAAAAAGTGGCTAAACTACTAATGTTGTGCTATAAAAACTCAGTGAGGCTTCACACTTTTTAAAAATGAAAGGTAAGATATATTTTTAACAGAAGACTTAGGAGAATAGGTAAAAAAATGAAGACATTCTTTTTTCTGGGTTGAGGACTGAGTTTTGCAGTTTCAGAAAACTGTCTGATGCTATGTAGAAGACCTGCTTATGATCTAGACCTGTGGCAAAACAATCAGTGAAGTGCAATTGGAAAAGCCAGGAAAAGAATTTTCTTGGAAACTCTCAGAATTTTCCAGGCAGACTGACACTTCTGGATAGAATACAGTACTTTGACCCCATGGACACAATAAAGAATCCTAAATACTACATAAGTAAACCCTCAGGCAGAGTGAAGGAGTCGTCTACAAAAACAGCACATGGAATTGCATGCTGGGTGGCAAAGCCAAAGCAAACCAACATAATACCTGGCACTTGGAAAAAGTAGAAGAAACTACTGAGTATTAGGTCACTATAAGAACAGCACAAACAACAGAACAGTGACTGCATGCTTTTCCAACAGGAATTTTTCAATGGCACAGTGGTAGTACAGCAAAAGATGATGAATGTGCTATTGGCCTGAAATCAAATGGAACATTGCTTAATTTAAGCTGGCAGGACTATGCAAAGCCATGGTTGTGCATAGAGCAGTGCTCAACACATTTGTATTTATATCAAAAGAAAAGACCTGCATGAAAGAGATAAAAGATTTAAACTTGGGACTTAATGTTATGACCATATCAACAATAAGGGATTATCAACACTAAACGTATGGGCAAGTAAACTGAAACGCTCTTTGTAGTAATATCAAGTGGAAAAATAATGTAATGCATTAGAAAAGTTTCTTGGACTCCTTTTTTTTTAATCAAATAAAGGCTTCCTTTGGAAGGTTAAAACCCCAGATTAACTGAAGAAAAATCTAAGAACATCTTCCAGGGATACAGAAAAACTCCTAACATAAAAAATTATTAATGAAAGAACACAGTCTTCTGATGACCTATTACACCTTCAGTTCCCTTTTCCAGGCATAACTAAAAGAGGAGTTAAATAAAAACAGTGCTCTGCAAATCACAGAATGAAGAATTAGTAAGCGCAGACATACTGTAAAAAAAAACCCAGACAGATATCTCTGTCAAGTTCCTACCTCTGAACTCAATTCCTGCTATCACCAATGGCAGACTTTTTTTTTCCACTTGGTGCAGCTGTAGTTTTCTGAAGGATAATTTGAGAAGAAAAGAGTAATCTTTCTGAAATTCAACACTCCCTTAGAGAGCTGTCATTTCCTCAGACTCTCATTTTGCATCTTAACACACAATGAGATTTCCACTGAAATGAACAAAGTGCAGCACACCACATGCATGCAAAACATTTTTAATGTGCAGAGGGTAAATTTCGTATTATGTGAGGAGAACAACAGATGAAAATACTTTGAGGTCCTCAAAATTTTTGAAAGAGTCAGCATACTAAGCTAATTAAAGAAGGAAATTCTATTGAATGCAACACTAAAATAAACAAGTAAATTGTGATACAATGAATGACTAACATGCTTGCCTCAGTAGACAAGGACAGGGTTGAAAGATTCTCTAGAAATCCAGAGCATTAGGATTGTTTTTTGGTGGCACAGGAAAATGTAAAGCCAGCTCCTCCTTGGTCATCTGTGCAAGTCATGTTACACAGCACTTATCAGTGGAAGCTCAAACTCCATGTGAAGTACATCTGCAGCAGGCTTTTTGGCTTTGTGAGATTATTCAACAAGGTGCTGTTGATGTGTTCAAACTGCTTTCCACAGTCTTCTTTGGTTTATGCTGACAGGCCATTGCTTCAATTCCTTGCTGTTTCCTTCCTCACAGCTCATTCGTCTCTTCCCTTGGGTTTCTATGCCATCCCTTTTTCCTTGCCTTTCTTACCTATGCACACTTGATCCTAGGTTTGGTAGGGTTACTACCAAACTCTGCCAAAGAATTTAAGTAACAACAAACAAAGAGTAATTGCACCATCGTGGGTTTTTTTTTATACCTTTATCTTTTTTCCTGCCTTAACTGTAGATCATGGATCATCTCCTTCAGGAGATGTAACATCTGGAATTCTGTTCAGAGACCTCCTTGAATTCAGAGGCTCTTAGTTGCTTCAAGTTTACCAATGTTTTTGATTTTCTAAATTAATTCTGAAATGAATACTTATTTTGTAGAATTCTGTCTCCTGGTATAAGACAATAAGAAAAGAAAGTCAAGTTCTCTTTTATATTATTTGTGTTCTTTGTACTGTTTTTTCCCTAAGTGTACATCCATTCCTAATATTTTGGCAGAACAACTTGACTATATGTGCAAGTTATGAGTATGACTTAACAACTAAAAACATAAGGCAAACAAAAAGGACCAAACTTATTATTATTTTTATTTGGATGCCTGACTCCTGAGCTTACAGTTCTTAAGGCATTACTGTTCCTAGCAGAACGGTAATAAAAAACAGGTAATAATGTAATACATAACCCAGGAAATTAAAGAAATTCCATTGGGTCAGCAGATTGATTTTTCAGTTTAAACCCTGAAGGACACATGTATCATTAAAGATTTCGTGTTAGGTAAGAGTACCATCTCCAGCTGGCAAAACAGATGTATCATCATGCATTAAGGCTGATGACAATTTCACAGAATCACAGAATCACAGAAC
>NW_010196657.1:0-19353 GCF_000695765.1 Mesitornis unicolor
GATGGGACCGTTCCTGTCGGATTCCGGAGAACCTGTAGTGAATGACAGGACGATCTAGCTCCTTACGTTGCTAACTAGGTCACCGTCAGCACTTAATTACTGTTTGTTTCATTTTAGTGCGTGCCTTATGAATAAACCGGCTATTAGGCTGATGCTTCCAGTAACACTATCCAGCACTAAGGTACAAAATGTCTGTATATTGGACTCTGATCTTGTGATGCCAGCTTGATAATAATTACTGTTTTACATTAACGATATCTTGGTTCTTCAGCTTATAGCTGGAATAGTTGGAGATCTCCTTCGATAAGGTGGTGAAGCTGATATTAGTATTACTGGTTTGGTTTTTATATTGATGGGGGGGTTCCCCTCTTTTTTTTGACATAGAAAAAGGGCTTGTTAATGAAGACTTTTTTCCTGTTTTATCTGTCTTAATATGCATGCAGTTTAATGGTATTAAATAAAGGTGGTGACCTATTTCTGATTGAAGTGATAATTTTTAAACATACTAAAAGTATGCAGATATTTAGAAATTATATTTCTTGTTGGATATTAAAAAGTCAAAGATTTTATGTAGAGGGAAAGGGGAGAAATTCTTGCTATTTAGGAAGAAGTAATCTTTTTATTGATCTCTGTGTGGTACCTGTCAATGCAATTTTAATTTCCTTAAATTGTAAAATAAAACCTGTACTATTATAAACTGCTTACAGAAGTTGCCATTTATGATGAATTTCGGTGTGTAAATGTTATGTGTGGAATGAGCATTCTTGCAGACAGACAGTGCACATCCAGTAACAGAATTGTCACTGTTCAGTAGTGCTTGGGTGGTTTGTTGTTTGGGTTGTTTGGTTGGGGGTTTTTTGGGGGTGTATGTGTTGGTTGCTTTTTCTTTTTTTAAGTATAACTGTGCTAAGCGAATCTTCTGTTCTAATTGCTGTATCCTGTGTTGCAGTTTCAATCTTTGTTCTTGAATCTCTAATACTAAATTCTGTGCTTGTTACCTGTCTGCCCAACTGCTGCTATCCGGAGAGCAGGCCACAACTGCTGTTGTCAGTGTGCCCCTAATTCTGCATTTGCTTTCTGGTGGGTGAAATACTCTTGCTCATTTCCATTTTCATTTCAGCTTGTGCCGCTCTTGAATTGTGGCAACATTACATTTTGATTAGAGTAACTAGTATCACTAGCTGAATGCTATTTACATTAAACAGTAAGCTGTAAATCCTTCGAAACTGAAGTTAGTGTGTTTTATTTGTTTGTGTGTGTGTGCCTGTGTATATATTTGTTTTTAGAAAATGCAGCCTATTAGGTGAGCTAGAGAAGGGAGTAAATTCACTCTTAAGACTGCTGACAGCAGTGTATGATATAGGTAGGTGCAACCTGAAAATAAAGACAAGAATTTCAGGATGAGTATCTGGTAGAGGAGAAGGGGTCAGAAAGCCAGTGGTACGTTTGTGTCATTCCATCTCAACAGTTTTTAATAAAAAAAATTAAAATGTGGGAGTTAACTGAACCTGTTTGACTAAGGACTTTGTGCACAGCTTGCTGTGATAAATGTACAAGGGGCATTTACTCACAAGGTATTAGCCCTGCCCCTTCTTACTGAATAATATTTTTAAATTCTTTATTACATTTTAGTGTGCTAGCTGTTCTTAAAGATGCTGCCACTTTGTATAGGCTGTAAGTGGCTAGTCTTCAATGGTACAGTATTAGGTAATAAATTAAAGGTCTTATGCGTAAAAGTAAATGCAAAACAGTGCAGCAAAGGCGGGAAAGCAGATGTACAATATTCCAGGGTACTTGTACAGAATTTTGTACAGAATTTTCACTGCATTTGGTGGAACTTAACTACCCTGGCAGGCTTGGCTAGATAATCTGAAAAAAAAATTGCTTTTACAAGTTGAAAAGAACCAACTTTTAAGTTGTTTATTTAAATTACTTAGGATATTTCCCTCCTAAATCCTTCCTAACGTGTTGTGCGCCTTTCTCATTTTGACTTTTTTTAATGACATTACTACTCAGGAAGTAAAACAGAAGGAGAAATGGGCTACATGAACCACCGTTGTAAATACTCATGTAAATTGATTGAACACTTTTTAAAATGTTATCTGTAATTGTTGTAATTTTCTGATACTTGCTGTTCTTCACAAAGGTCCACTGCTTGGAGTCAATGAGTTTTATGATCATCTAACCTCTAAATTAAAAACTCTTCTGAGCTGAGGGTTTTTCAGTTGTGCAATGAAGTATGAAACATGAAGCAGGAAAACCCTAAATGCAACTGAAGGAGAAGTAAAAATAAATACATAAATGCGCTCCCGCTTGATTTCAAAACTGCAGTGCTTTTGAAATTGTAATTCCTTTGTAGGTTCTGACTTATGTGTTCTGAACACTTGGGGTTGGCAGTACTTCAACAGCAAGTTTAGAAGAATTATCGTTCATATTCTTTTCTTACAGGCAAAACATATTTGCTGTATTTCTTAAGTTATCATAGCTGTAATGCAGATTAGGGCCTTAATGGTGGAAAATGTTGAAGTTTTAGCAAGCATTGGTCTGCAGCACAGAAGTCACAAATGTCCTGACAGCAAACCACTGCAAGTTTTTATTTTTAATAATTTTAAAAACCCAGTTTCACTTAGTAAATGAACCAGTTTGAAGCATGACTCTGTGATCAGGTTTGTGTTTGTGTGAGCTGGGGGATGGCACGCTTCCGCTGCCACTACAGCAGTACACGCTCCCTGAAATAGCACTCGTGTGATTCATGTTTCTGGTTGGATGTGTGAACGTTTGATTGAGATGCAAAACTGAGAGCCTTCTTCTGAATGCTAAGAAGGAACCGTGCTCAGAAATACAGAAACGATCAGGTTAAATTTGGCTCCAACTCGAAGGGTTTTTGTAGAGCAAGAATGATGGTATCACACACGGGTGGGGAGGGTCGAGTTAACTTAAAGCTAAACCAAACCTGGTAACTTCACTATGTTTGTTAGAGGTTTTAACTGCTGAAATGCCACTAGCAGGAGAGTTGGCAGTGTTGCAGAGCTGCCAGCAATATTTGCTTGTCACGTAGCACCGTCTCATCTTTATATTTTTACCAATTCAAATGGCAGTCAACGGTAGCTAAAAATATGTAGAAATTTCTCTGAGTAAGCGGTTGCCTTAGTTAACTTTTATATGGACATCAAGGGAAAGGGAAGTACTTTGTGCAACTGTGGCTGTGTGGACAGACAATGCATGTGACCATTTATGCATTTCAGTATAATACATGCTGCAAAAACTTTTCTGAAAACAGTAGTAAATTAAAGACATACTGATTAAATAACCTTTAAACTTACTAATCTCTTGAAATGGCCTGAGCAAATCAAATACTTAAAAGCAATGAAAACATACAAATATCCACAGATGTACTTTTGATTGAGAAAATTTGTTGTTTAATTATAATTCTCAGTCTATCTGTTGGTGATCTACTTAATACGGATTTAGTATTATAGATTGCTGATAGATGAGTGGCAGTGCATTGAATGCTGTTGTGTTGCCCACATAGAGGGAAGTATTTCTATTTTCAGACTTAAAGAAAAAACCAAAAATCTCAAATTTACTGCATTGGTCAAATGCTGATGGGACACCTAACTTGAAAATGACCTGTAAAACACCGGACTTACACTGTTTAACTACAGTGTTGTCTAACATCACCCTAAAAAGCTAGTGAGAAACAGTTTTTGAGGTGGCTTTCATATAAAGGGCTATCGAATGTAGTCAAGTATCGGTTCCCATTGCTTGCAGTAACACGCAAGCATGTGAAGCTCTTAGGGGAATCTATGAGTGTTCATTTCCATATATTATAAAAATGTTTATTAGGCTGAGCTGCTGCAAGTTCTTTTGAACCTAAATGTGAGCTCTGACTCACCCAGAACCTTGTTGTAAGCAGAGAATAACCAGAGTTGCATAGGAAAAAGTAGAAGTTAGTGCCTCACACGGTGAGGAGTGCGCATAGCCCCGTAAGTCCTTACCAATAGGCAACAGTACCGTCTGTGGGTATTTGGGGTAGCAGTGCCAAAACATGCAGCACAAACCCGTCTGCTTGGCCTTGCTTGTCCTTCTCTCATGTGCAGAGCGGGGACACGGCAGGCTGGGGAAAGCTCTCTTCCCTCCGAGACTCCCGTGCGTGTGGTGGAGAAGGGTACAAAAGCTGGGAGAACTACAGTCCTGCTGAAGAAGGAAAAGGAAGACAAGAAAACACGGTCTCAAGCAAGAGAATTAGGAAAACCTGCTAATTTTGGGTGGGCAACCTCCTCTCTAGGGGGCTTTCAGCAGTATCACAGGCAACTTCTACTTCAGGTATCTCCTTAGGTGCAGTTACTGTACAGTTTGTTTCCATCTCTTGCTGATCCAGGAATATTTAGTACTGCAGCTCTTCACGCTTGATTTGTAATCTTGAGGCTTGCTTTATAGTGGTAGGTATTTTCTTTCAGTTTCTTGAATACAGACTTGCAGTGACTGAAGTCATAGGCTGCTTGTAGTGGGTTCCCCAATGTAAATAGCAGTGCCTTGAGCTTATGGTGGTGTCTCTCAGAATGAAACTTCTTCCTGTGTCGTTTCATCCTTCACCAAGTTACACAAGTGTTAGTTTACAAAGTCAAAATAGATACTTTTTAATGCTACAAGTTTAGCTAGATTTATAAGACAATAAAAAGTAAGCCTGTCTGAGAATGAAACCCTTGGAATATTGTGTTTGATCTGTTACCTCTGCTTTAATAAGTCTGGGCTCGTTCTTCACTTTGCTTTAGGAAAATGAACTAATGTCATAGTTTTTCCTTCGAGAGGTTGCCAAGCTGTTACAGAGCCCCCACTGCGCTCCTTTGGAATTAGTTGTGCTTAGCACTTATGAAAATGGAGTTGTGTCCTTAATCCAGGTGTTTGTGTCATCTTTGCGGTACTATACAGAAATGGTAGTACATATTGATGGTGCAAGTTTCCCCATGTTGTTTAGGTATTGTGCTAAGGAATCCTCTCCTTTTGCTAAAATACGCTAATGAAGCTTTCAAAGATGTTTTTTAGTGATTTTTTTTTTTCAAGTTGGGATAACTGGCTGCAGCCAAGTTCCTATCAGGATCAATTTACTTATTTCTAGAAGAAAATATGTAGACATTCGATTTATTTTTTTAATCTACCAAAGAGTTCTTGACTTTAAAGAAAAGTCTAATAGTTTCTGTTGGCAACTGAATATTAAAATTACGTATAATTACATACAAACACGAACATATAAACATATAAAAATGGAATGTTGAAAAAAAATCCAGTGCTAATTACTTAAGTTTTCCATCTGTGTGATGTCATGCGTGTGTATTATGATAGTCCTTAATTACATGATCATGGTTTTTTAATCCACGATTCTTCAGCTTGAGATGGATACTGCTCAGTGAATTAGGAAAAAAAGAGAGGTTGTGCCTCTGTATCTGCCCAATGTTTAAATGTTTATCTGAATACAGATTATTTTTTTGTGTATTTTCTTACAGGCTTTTCTAGAGTAATCATTAGGAGAGTATCTGAATGCTCATACTAATGAGTTCCCAAAAGTCTGAGCTAGTATCATTATCGTCACTGTAATGCTGAAAAAGCTAAGACATACAGGAATTCAGTACAATAATGGCTGCTAATTTGGGGGTGTTCTTCATTTAATCAAAGCAGAGTTTCAGGGGATATAATTTACAGGTTATTTGAGAGCAGCAGTAGTTCAGCAGTGGGAGCACTAGCCCTAATTTCAGAGCCATGTGAAATTCAGCCATGGGCTTTTCCATGAACTTGTGCATACATGCTGTGGTGCTGTCTGTGTTATTAGGGCTTTCCTAGTGCAAGATTATTGTGATGGTCCAGTCTTTGCAATGTTGCCGGTGCTCATAGGCTGCAGCCAGGGAGGCTGGATGCGGCTTGTAGATACTGCTTGGGATTTCAGCATTTATTTTCCAGAAACTCGAATTTGGACCTCAGAAATGAGAAACAGTTTGAGGCTACCAGTTCGGTGCAAGAAACTCGCTGCTCTGTATAAATTCCTGGTAAAGACAGAAGTAGAAATGGGGTGTACCCAACAGAGGATGCAATTGCTGTACCCTCCCACCGTCACCCGCCCTCCAGGGCCCTCTGCTGGCTCCGCACTGGCCTGGGTGCCAGAAGAGGGAGCACAGAGCACGGTGGAGCCCCAGCCCTGACTGCAGTCCCCGCTGCTGCCTCAGGTAGGTGTAACTCTGCTGGGACCAACCTGCAGCATTGCTCTTGCCACAGGATTTTCACAAAACCCAGCTTCTAGCTCTCAGTTTTATTTTTTTTAGATGTTTTGCTGTGCATGTGCAGCTTGAGATTTAAAAGCTTATTGCTTTATCATGATGTTCAACAGGAAAACTGCCCAAAAGGCACATCCCTGTACTCTCCCATTAAATTTCAGATTCTCTCTTCAAAGTAAAGACCTTTTCAAGTACATTAGGAGGGCTTTTTCTGTACTTGAGTAAAAACAGGTTTTTTCCTTCCCCCAGTTTCATCCTTACATTCTTGTTGAAATTTTCTTTTGAAAACATCAGCTTGAGGCAGACACCTGGCCTGGAAAAATTCATCCAAAGTAGTTTTAAGTTCAGAAAAAAAACAGCATATCTTCAGTTGTTTCTTCTTACATGCTGTCTTGGAACCTGAAATCCTACCAAAATTATATCCTAATAGCTATTTGGCTCTATTTGTATTCATAGTCGCTATATGCAATGTCATTGCAAAATACCTGTACACTGGTCTCAAATACAGAAAGTCAGCTGTCCTGTAACATGCTCAGCTCATTCCAATATAATGCTCATTACTCAGGATAACACTGCCCAGTACCGAGCCAGTATATGAACAGAAGGTACCAAGTCCGGTACTTGTAATCCAAGTAGTAGAAAATACTCCTTACAGTGGTGGTTTTGGTACTGACTTCCTCAAATGGGCTTAGGACTCTGAGTAGCTGAAGAAATGGTGTTATCTTTACCAGCTGTTTGCTTTATTTGTCCTTACCCTCTCCCCATCCCATCCTCACCAAATGTTTGGGCCACGTCTTGTAGCAATATGATTAGAACATAGAGTGCTACTCCTTGGTCACATGCCTCTTATTTGAGGGGGGCAGAAAACCACAGAAAAACTCCAAAGCAAAACAAAAACACCCTGTGGTTGAGGGAGAGGGAAGGCTTTCCAGTTCCCTTTATATGATCTTCATGAGCACGGTTAGTACAGAATTGAGAGTTTCATGGCTTGAAGTCAATAATAATGTTCTGTTAAAAAAATCTTCATTAAATACTGCTCTAAGTATTTGGATATTATACTGAACATTTGTTAAGGTGAAGGGTCACCAAAGGTCTGCTTTTTGGTGCTCTGCTGGTCCCAGGGAAGGTGCAGAAAGGGAAATTTGGATTTTGTGCTGGTTTCAGTGGTGAGTTGCAGTTCCTGGGTATGGAAGTCAGTGAAGCTGATACTTCTCCTGTTTGCCTGCAATGCTTCAGTGCCAGCTGGAGAGAAACAGGCAGTTTTCAAACAGATCATTGAAGCAGCTTCAGTGTTCTTCGGCATCTTTTAATGGAAAGTGAAGGGGATATGATGTTTGCAAACTTTTGAAAGAAAAACTGGTAGGATTTTAGATGGCCTTTTTGGTAGTCCCGCAGATCTTGCCTTGCCTTGGTAGGTGACAAAACCACCACAAACAATATGCTGTGCAGTCACTGTTCTTCTAAAAAGCTGTCATGCACACTTCAAGACCACAGCTCTCCAGGGATCTTAAAAATGGGTTGTCCTGTCTGATGAAGGAGATTTTTTTAAGTTTCCCCTTTGTCCAGTGCCACAGCAGAGCACTGCTGACTGGATGTTATGAATACATTTAAAAATTAGCAAAAGCAAAGGCACCAATCACCAAACATATTTTGAGTTCATTTCTTACGGCATTAGTAAATGTTGCTGATCTTAAATACCGAGTAGCAATAGATATTGAAACCCACAGCTTTGTAAATGCAAATGAAGTTATGGGAAGTTTAACATTATAAAGGGAGTAGTAAATAGGCAGGTACATGAGCCTGGGTGTGCCAGGAGGAGGGACCGCTGCAGGCCAGCTATCTGGGGTGGCACATTTTGAGCATAAACTATCAACTGCAGCACTGCCAGCTCTGCTGAGTGCACCCTTCTTTGTGGTGGTGCCCTCCATGTATCAGTAGGAGAACAGGAGCTCTTCAAGTCACTACTTCTGTAGCTTCTTCCAGGACCTGGACTCAAGTGCCTACTGGGGGTTTGAGTCTATACCTAAGTCTGTTGGAAGTGGAGTCCAGCAGTTGAGCGGTGGTCCCCAGAAAATGTTGGATCACCTCGGAAAACCACAGTCCTGGTGTTCTGTGTCGTGTCTTATGGATAATAAAAGTAGTCGGGACTTAAGTACTGATAAATGGTTCTCTTTATCACGCTTTGTTCATGTCAAAATTAATTGGACAAAGCTGCTGCCAATTCACTACTCAGAGACAGTAAGTAAAGATACTTGCAAAGAAACTCCTCAGTTGAGTTCGTGTTCTGCAACAATGTTGCCAATTAATTTTTAGTAAGGGTTTGCTGTTTTAAAACACTTCATATGTATTTTGATCTCTAAAAAATGACTTTTCAGCATTTTTGTAGAGGTAGGAGAAAGAAGTAGATTGCTAATGTGAAAATATAATCTTTTGTCTGAATATAAGATACAAGTTACAGTTTGGATGTATATACGTTTATACTGTTTGATCCTAGAATTTAGATATGCTGAGCACTCTTCCTCATATTCCGTGATGCACCACTTAGACAAGAAATGAGGGTGTGTGGAGGAGATGGGAGAATTGCAGGCAGCTGATACTTGTGTTCTTCCTTTGCACATTGGTCACTTCTTAAAGTACACTGCAATTTCAGTACAGCTTAGCAGTGGTTTGCATGTTGTTATATTGTTTAAAAAACGTTTTATACTTTGCTCTTGTTATTTAACTTACAGACATGAACAATAAAGTTTTGTTGCTTGAACTTCTGCTTGCCTAATTGTAATGAAAGGAGAAGTATGAGCTATACAAACAGATTTTATTGAAGTATAAAAACAGAGCCAGCAATTTACACAATCTACAGAAATGACATGTCATTATCACAAACTACCTACTACAGGAACTAGCTCTTTATGTATTAACTTAAGACTCTGCTTACCCCAGTACATAAAATTAATTCGCGACAAAATATTCCATGCACTTTAGAAGCCTCTTAAACCTTTGGGGAAGCAAAACCTAACAGACGACTCCTAGCTCTTTCATTGGACAAGTTTTGATATAAAAGCTCAAATCTCAAATTATGGAATGTGATATAACTTTGAGGCAGTTGTTTCATGGGATCACCTCTGAGTCATGAACATAGGCATGCATAGTATCTGCATCTCGACCAATGTGGGTCTTGTGGTGCTGTTTCATTCTAGGAACAACTGAGATTTTGGGTAAATTCCCGATGCTGGAGACCTACAGGTAAATAATTTACACAGTGATGCAGCAGTTGACTTCCCAAGCTGGTAGCTCCTGAGTTGGTAGCAGTCTGACTGGCTGGTTTCTGAACGGCAGCAATAGCTTCATCCTGCAGCAGAGTGGCTTTTTACAGTTATACACTAAATACTCAAACTGATGGCAAGTTTTGGAATGATTGTGAGTGATAAGGTGAGAACAAGTTGTTCCCCAGTTACTTTAATATAGCTTAAACTGTTTAAGATAGCTTAAACTGGTGCTGCTTCCAAACAGAAGCATATAATCCACCTTCATCCTCTTCTTCCTCCCTCTTGGCATTAGCATTCAGACAGCTGTACTGCAACCTAAATAAAGATTAATTCAGCTGAAAATATACAGGGCAAAAAAGTTACCTTTTAAAGGGACTTAAACTGTGTGAAGGGCAGTGTCGGTGCAAGAGAAGGTGGAAATAAGCATCAGGGAAAGGCAGGGCTCCCTCTTCTTCTGTTCCACCTTCAAAGACTCCAGCATCCACAGCATTCAGGTACCAACAGCAGGACAAAGCATTGTCCCTCTTGTTCACGCTGATAAGGGAATCAAAGAAACCTGAATTCAAGGTAATTAGGTGCTGCTTGCCACTTCCTTGTTGCTGTTTAAAAGGATTGTGAAGAGAGGTGGTGGGTCTTCTGATAAATATTTCCTCTAATTTGCTTAGCCCAGTTGCCACCCATGTCTTGAAAGGGGTGCACCTGGCTGAATAGTTAACTGTGTTCTTTATTTCTCTTCCAGGGCAGATGGGGTTACAACTGTCATCTTGTGGTATTTACAAGAAAACAGAAATAGAAAACTATCTTTCATTTTACATGCAGCATGTCTGTGTGGGATGGACACAGACAATACAGAAATTAGTTGGAAAAAGCGTTTGGGCTGATACTCATCCTATTACATGTCTCTTCTGTTGCCTGCTTTCAGCCTGTGTGTCACAGAATGTTGCACTGCACCCAAAGACCTAAAGTTTGGAGTCTGCAGGCCTTGGGGATGGAGGGAATGGAGCTACAGCACATTGGTCTGGAGATTCGTGGCTTCTGCATAAGTACAGAGAGAAGAACGAAAATGCAATTAATCCCAGACTATAATTTTATGGTATAAACAGTAAAGTTAAGCAACTGAAAAATAAATACAGAGTTTTAACTGTTGTTTTTTAATTAGGAAATCTCCCGTTTCCTATGTCAATCATGTCAAACCTATGCTATGCTTTAGAAAAACAAGAGGAGAGGCAGCTCTCACCAGCTCACAGTGGAAGTCTCACCACTCCAGTGATGGAAAAGGGTTGGGCTGGAGTCCAGGATAATGCAGCAACATCAGCCTCACCACTGTCTTTCTTCAACGACTAGGGGCTTGGCTTCTCCAGAATAACCCTACAGCTCATCCTGTGTTACAGTCTCAGTACAGGTATGGCCCTTGAACTGCTTGGAAGGCCCCAGATGGACAAGTCAAATCCTCTGCATATGAAGTAAGAGGAAATGTCATGCAGTTTAGACCTTGGGACAGGCTCAGAGTAGTCAAAATTAAGTGAATTCATGTTCGTCAGTGTAAAACCTTTTTTCTCACAATACAACATTATAAAAAGTAATCTATTATGTGACGTAGAGCAGAGGATATGGAAAGTCGGAATGGAAATGAAGAAACAAGATTACTTCTTTATCACTCTATTTAAAAGTAAAGATTTTAGATTTTAGCTATAAATTCCATACTCTTCCAGCCCAGCTGTTGCACATCTCACACAACTAAGAAACACTATATAGAGCACTTGGTGTTATGATAGGATGTCTCCAGATCTCAGTTCAGCATTTCATGTAAAATCAAAGGACCCAAGTGCTTCAGAATTGCTGCAAGTGAACTGGGAGGGCAGCATCACGTTCTTCTCTTAAATTGATGCCTTGCATGCAGTTGACATCCATTAAAGTGTTTTATTTCATTTAAAATGCTAAATATACGTTTAATTTACTTATCTTGTCAAGTATCCTCTTGAAGTTTTATCTGTTTGTAATGCTAGAAAAATATCAGAAACAGCTAACTAGTAAATATGGAGGCATTGTTATATTAAACATGATCTTTAACTGATACCAGTGAAATAAAGTGAAAACTTTATTTTCACGTGCGTTTTCCTATTTCAGGAAATTTTATTTTTATTTACAGGTGATGTTAAGCATAAAATTAAGTTTGAAGGAAGTTATAGTGTCTAGATTTAAAGTAGTTAACACATTTTAAGAGAAAAATCAGAATTTTGAAGTGGCCTGTGTCATGGCCTGGCTGTATTTTCAGTGGTAGAGGGCCATACAAAAGCTTATTCTCTCCCTTCTTGCCACAAAGCCCAAATTTGGTATCCTTCAACGTTTGCAGTGTGGTGTTTGTTGATGTTGAACATTCTGCCCTTGAAAAGCAACCCAGCTTCCAAAGGAATGGGATTTCTACTCTGAAAGAAAATGTGGCTGTGATGTTTGACAAAGCTGTCTAGTAGTCAATCATCAGGAAAATCTGCAATTTTAAGTTAGATATCTGATCTGCTTTGTGCAGGGAAACAGAGCAATTGCGCTGGAATAGGAACTGCAAAACTCGAGAGTCAGTGGGACCACTTGGTCCAGTGAGAAATAGTTGTGCAAAGGAGGACCTTGGACCTTTTTCACACAGAGGTACTGCTGCCAGCAAGTGCCTATTTTACTTAGGATTTATAGCCTAGAATGCTATCCTTATTGGTGTTTATGTCCTTTCATTTAAAATGAGTCCTCTTCAGGAGAAAGAGTTGTCACCCTCCTGCTTCAAATACATTAGCTGGGGAGTTACAACCTTCACTGAAGAAAAGCCAGGTTCTATTTTAAGTGATAGACCCCATCTATCACCACCTTGTAGTACATATGCAGGCCTTATTACTGAAACCCAGAGACTTTTTCCCCTTTTGGGTAGGTCATGAGGCAGGGAGCTGCCCACACAAGTTTCTTTCGGGGACAGTGCTGAGGTGGAGTGGCCTGATACAGTGGATTTCAGACAGACAGTGAGTTGTTTTCAGTTTATTAGACACTCAAGATGTGAATGTGCCTCTACAAGTCTTCTCTAAAGACTACTTTTTGCTCAGCATAACTTATAAAGGCTGGATCCTATAATCTGTGCAAACCAGGAGTTTTAACTGCCTTAGAAGGTGATGTATTTCTGATGAATGTTCAATCCATCTTTATTTTAGAACAAGGAGTGATCAGAAGCTTGAACAGCAGAATTACAGACTTGGAGGGTTATGAAGACATTAAATTCAGAACTCTATAGCCACATTAAATAGGCAGGAGTTGTGAACTGGCAAAAGCCTTCATCACTGAATCAATATGAGGCCATTTTCCTAAGAAGTCCTCCCTCAAGGAAGCAGCTCTAACCCTCACTATATTGAGATGTCTTGAGCACGTGAAATTACCAAGGGAGTTCATTGGCAAGTGAAATATGGCAACAGGGAGTTATCTTCAGCCCTGGTAGCAGCCTACATGAAATGACTGCGAGTGTACTGCCTTTCTTATCTTTGGCACTGATGAGTCTTGGAGTACTACGTGTTCCTCAGACACTGCTGAGTGGATCGGACTCAACATGGATAGGCCTGCTCTGCTCATCTCCATAGCTATACCAGCAACCTGAGAGTGTCCCCTTAGTCTCCTTGTCCACTCCTAGCCTCGTGAGAGTTGTTGAAGATAGCACTTGTCACAACAGGTCTTGGCACTGCATCGCTTCTAGCCTCCTCACACTCGTGTCACATTTCTCCTCAGGAAATGTTACAAGCTGTTTGCATCAGGGCCACAGTATTCCTTGGCACTACAGCTGCGTTAGAGAAGGCTTCTCCCCAAGATTCCCTGTGGCAGGTGATAAGGGTATTCAGATCTCAAAGGCTAAGTGAGGTTTCTGCTGTCAAGACAGTAAAAGTGCAACTCCTTATTTTAGGGAACACCAGGTTCCAGACACATGTCAGCGCTTGAAGCATGAATTAAATGCAAAAAATCCAATGATAACTTCTTGACACAGGTGACTGGTGAGTCAACTGCTGGAGCTATTACTCAAGAACAAACTCAGTAGGGATGTGGGGGTTGAAGTCAGTTTTGGCTGCTACCCTGAGATTGTGTAGTTTAAAATTCTGAGATAAATGAGCAAAACAAATAGTAAATTTGCCAGCCTTTAATTCTGAAGAGCAAATTTCAACTTGTTTGAGGATCTGCTGGACTGGATCCCATGGGAGACAATTAGCTGCTCCTGGGCCTGCTAACTGATCATCAAGAACAGCCTCCTCAAAGCACAGAATTGGTCCATTCCAAATCATGGAAAGATGAACAAAGGTGGTACAAGGCCAATATGGATGAGCAGGACATTCTTGGCTGACCTCAAATACAAAAAAGAAGTATGCAGAAGGTAGAAACAGCTCCAGGACTACCTGGACTAGGACGTAGAGACATTGCCCAAGTTTACAGAGGGGAAAAGCTCCTTTAGGAAAGCTGAAGCTCAGCTGATGCTGCAACAGCAAGGGATGTGAAGGGCAACAAAAATGGCTTTAGTAAATATATGGGCAGCAAAAATACAGCCTACAGAAAATGTGGGCAAAGTACTAGATGGACTAGATGATCTTTAAAGGTCCCTTCCAACCCAATCATTCTATGATTCTATGAAGTAATCTCTGTGGCAGGGGACCTACTGACAAAAGGCATAGAAAAAAAAGTGTTCAATGCCTTTTCTGCCTTTTATTGTTTTGTTTTGGTTTGCTTTGCTTTTTTATTGGTAAGGTTTACCCTCAGTCCTGAGGCTAATAGCAGAATTTGAGGGAGTAAAGCAGTAGCCACAGTAGAGAAAGGCTGAGCCCATAAACCAGTTGGACACACACAAGTTCATGGAAACATATGGGAAGCAACTGAGGGAGCTGAGGAGGCTAGCCTATGTCACTATGAGTCTGCTGCCCATCAGCTTTCACAGCTTATGGTGATTGGGGAGGTCCCTGATGGACAGAACTAAAAGGCAAATGTCATACCCATCTTCAAGAAGATTGAGAAAGAGGATCCAGGAGACTACAAGCTGAGCAGTCTAACCTCAGGCTCCTAGAATTTTTTTTGTCCTGGAAACCATTTCTGAACTCACAAAGTGCAAGACAGTGATTAGATATAGGCAGCATGAATTTACAAAGGACAAACCATCCCTCATCAATCTGATTGATTGACAGTGGTAAGGTGACTGGTTCTGTGGACAAGGGAAGAGTAGTGAATATCGAGCCATTGACCACAATTCTTTGAGTGTGACCATCCAGCCAATTCCTTATCCACTAAGTGGTCAATCTATCAAATCCATGTCTCTCCAATTTAGAGACAAGGATGTGATGGGGGACACTGCCAAATGCTTTTTTGCATTAATAGATGCAAGAATGGTTAATCAGGATTGCTTTGAGGGACCTTTTCCTTATTGTCCTAAGATGAGCTTGTAAGTAGTAGAAATAGTAGCAGATGGTTTGGAGTGGCCCTGTTGTTTTCAGGACTGTAAATTGTTGTTTTCCTTTGTGAGTTTCCTATCTGCTTAATAGTTAATGCATACTTGTCTGTACATGACTGCAATTGGCACCTTTTTGGAGTTAGGTCATGTCTTCTAACTGGTGTTAATTCCCATTTCCAAACAATCTGCTTAACTTCAGCATTAGCAAAACTATATGAGAATGTGATGTTTCTGCACTCACAGAATTGTGCAGTATGTGGAGCTGTGGAGTACAAGAAGAATTAGATAAAATGAAAAGCTGACTGACTTTACTAACTTTCTGTTAAAAAGTATGCACATTCTAAACAGTGTTTGGAGAAAAAAGTCATATATCTTCTTATGACTGTGATCAAATTCTATACATTTTATAAGAAATAGTGTGAACCTACTTTTTGTCTCACTAAAAATTTAATGTACATTATACATATTTTAATAGACCATATGACTTGTCTGTCTTCTGGTGTAATCATTCATGATTTTGCAAAATAGATATGGATCCCTTATTTGGTAGCAGTTTCCACAGGTGTAGATAACAGGACAAATATAAGGGATTGAATAGTCACAACCGTTATCTTAAATAAAAGCATCCAATATATTTTTAACTTTTGGTAATTGGAATGTATTAATTTACTTTGCCTTAAATCTAGCATTTCATCATTAGTTTGATAATGTCTCTCTCTCTGTGACAAAAGAGTTAGAATATAAACCCTCTTTTCCTTTCCTTAGTAGTATGTTAACAAATCCACACACTGGCTTATATTTTATTAGAAATATGTGGAAGGAGAAAACGGGATTTGCCAAATGAGAAAAGAAAATAGATTTATCAGTTTTCAACACTTGGATTTAATTGTATCATGCTCTGTAAGAAAATCTATGTGGCTGTTCAGTTTTGTTCTAGAAGAGGTTCTATGATCCAAAAGCCATAACAATTTTCAGCTCATCTAATAAAAGCATCACTCGCATATTGGTAACAAGAATATGCTTCTACAGAAGAAGTTGTAACTAACGAGCCTCTTTGCCCTTAGATAAGAAAATTATTTCTTTGAAATTTCAAGATCTGCATCTTTTTATAAGTTATCATGTAAAGCCTATGATTTAATCTGAAAACTGTCTAACATACAATCTTCCTAACGTGCCAGGACTTTGATTACATAAAATACTTTGTCAGTTCATGGTGAATATTCATAAATGGTATATATATGTTCATAAGTGGTGTATATAGGGTATGTATATGCACAGTATAAAACATCATTGTAAAAAAAATAGCTCTCTACTTATGGGAGATTTAAAAAATCCAAATAATTCCTTTCTATCTCTTTTTTTCTATTTTTAATTAATGCCTGTTTTGGTCATATTATCTCAGTATAATTTCTGCCATGGTGATGTCTCTGTAGGATCGTCAATAGTTCCTCTACAATGAGAACTGGAAGATATTAGTCTATATTAGCTAGTAGTTTACTTGATCATGTCCTGGAATATCCCTAGCCTTCAGTCAAACTCATTGAATTTCTCTCCTGTTTTAGAGCGGGTAGAGGCAGCTGATAGGCCTGGAGTCATAGTCAATGGGGATCTAGTCAAAACACTCAATATTGTCCAGAAAGTGAGTCAACTCATTTAAAAGCAGGCATCTACTTTTAGTCAGATGAAACACACTCTAGACTCCACTGATGTAGATATGTCAAACTGGAGATGGATCCCACCCTTACAGTCTCTAGATGTTTCTGCTCACTTGTTTGTGAGTGAATTGAGAATTCTTCATAAATAAGTTTGTAGGGCGGTCTTCATTGCAGTTGCATCTGAGATTACTTCTGTCTCAGCCTTCCTGAATTAGCTGTACGTCACCAACGTAGCATTGCCAGCTGCATATGTGGACTCTCCTATACATGAACTCGTTATGGTCCATATGTGAGCCTCTGGTGCATTCAGCATTTAAATACACAAAGATCCTTTGGTGTTCTTACTGAAAACTGACTTTAATAAGAGCCATATTTATACTTCAGAAAGCTTGCTTTTTAAATAGCTCCAGAACTTTTAAATTAAGTTGGCTGACAGATTCTAAAAAATCTTCCAAGTGTTGTAAGAACTGTACCAAGTATATATTAGATACAAATTTTGACTGAACCTCATTATATAACACATGCTAAATTCTGCCTGTGAATGTGTTTACCAGTGTGTGAACACAGAAACAGCTTCATTTTGTTGTTCTGGATCTCCTACCACTATGCCCCTTCTCAGAGAGAAACATGGAAAGGTTGGGTCAAAGCTGCAAATAAGCTTCAGATAAAAGAGAGGGGAAAGAAGAATCTGATGGACCAACATGCACAGGAAGAAGGGAAATGACCCTGAACTTCTAAGCCCTTCAACTTATCCCATGTTGTTTTCTCCAGACACTGTGCCCTCTTTTATCCCTGTTCCCCATCTCAACTGGGTTGTTTGTCTAATGCCCAATTTCATGTCTTCCCTAACAGGTTGCAGGTAAGGGAAAATGATGAAAGAATGGATGCCCCAGAGTGGTGGCCAGCAGTTTGTAAGTCCTTATAGCAACCACCAGCACCATGTTTCATCACAGACTGAGTAGCCCTTAAGGGCTTTGCCTTGCAGACTGGAAATGTGCCATGAGCATGCAGAGGAGGTATGAGCAGATATCCTCCACTGACTGTTGTTTGCTTTGCATGAATGAAGAACAGAGGAAGAAATTAGCAGCAGTGACATTTAAGGAATTGGTAGTTTTTTTGTTAATCATCTCTGAAGTAGCATGGCATCTGGATGGGAACTACTCTTTCCTCCTGAGATGTCTCAGCAGTCAGATCATGGCAGGGAATGTTTCCACCCCCACTTACTCCAGCACTGAAATTGTTGAGATGGGTTATTTGTTCCTCTGCTCTGCGTCCCTCTGCGTAATTCTGGATGCCCTTTGCCTGGAGGAAGGCACAGCGCAGCTCAAGGTGCAGAGGCTTCCTTAGCAGTATGGGAGGAGGGGTGGGAGTGGATTTCACAGCAGGAAGCTGCCTGAGCAAGCCGGTGGGGAATGGCTGCATTCTAGGGGAGTTTCCTAATTGCCGTACCACTGGGACATGCTGGGGAGTGTATCCCCGCTGGTGCCAAACAGTCCTGACTTCAGCTGCCTTTGCCCAAGCACCTGAGCCAGGGGTTGTGCTTCCTGATTCAGCCCAGCAGGTGAGGCAGGAAGGGAGCTTCCTGCTGTGGGAATTTCATTCAGGCTTAAGGGATGAGGTAGCAGGTTTCAAGCTCTGTCAAAATAATAGGGCTGGGATTCCTTGCCTTATGGCAGAAGTTTAGGTTCACAAGGATGTGAGTATCCCAGTACCAATCTCTCCTGGGAGATGGTGAAGCTCTGCAGCACCTTTGAGCTTTCCAAGAACTGTTGCCAAATAACAAAAATGTCTGGTGTCTCTGCCCTGTGCCCAAAAGAACAGGCTAAAGCAGGTTTTATGTTTGCAGGAGTACTTTCTTCACTGTGTGAATTCAATAATCTGGTTTTGCACCTGTGTCAAGTTGAGGTGCTACTTGGCTCTTCCCTGGCCTGTAACTAATTACAATGTGAAAAATGTTGTTGTACAATGTACTTAACGTGGGCTTTATAATAAGTAAACATTATATCCAATTTACAAGGTGACATCCTGTATAACACACATATTGATGATTTGTCCCACATGTTCTTTAGTTGGATTATATGCACTCAATATATTTAAAGATAATTTCATTAGGAGAGTTTGTCACAGTGATTTAAGCAAAACTTCATGAGTTCTTTGTCCACAGTCTTGTCTGCTTTAGGAATTTGTCCCATTCCCAGAAATAGATTTGAAAGCTTGAAAAAATGGCAGGGAATGTGAGTTTACATCTTCCTTGCTGACTGTCTGTCTATATCCTGATGGAATTAATTTTATGAAGACAGCAGTTTACTTACACCAAGTAAATAATTTTATAGGTAAAACAGTACTGTTCTATACATAGAAAAAAATGCATGCAAAGTTCCAGTGTTTAAAAAGTAAAGTCAAATTCAAATAGGAGAGGTGTCATGAATTTTAAATAGTGTAACTACCAATAGTATGTCCATCTCTAAATCAAAATGTCAAACATAAATTATTGCAGATATTATTGAAAGAGAGTCTGTGGTGTTTGTTAGACATGAGACCAAAATAGATAACCTAGCAGCTTCTAGGTCTAGAAACTTTGACTACATGTCCAATCAAGACTTATTAAAAGGAGAAAATTCTCATAGCAAACAAGTTTTGCCTTGCTGTGCTGTACGTGGAGACACCACACTTCTGTTAGCAGACCTGATGGTCTGTCTTGACTTCAGTAAAGCCTTTGA
>NW_010196658.1:0-1511 GCF_000695765.1 Mesitornis unicolor
GGTTGGGGAGTGGGGGGGATATATGGGCCCCAGGATGTATGGGGTGGGTGGGCAGGGTGCATGGGGTGGCCGCGGGGATGCCCAGGGTGCATGAGGTGGACATATGGACACACAGGGTGGACAGACAGACATCTATGGGGACATGGGGTGGGCATGCAGGGTGCACAGGATGGACAGACGGACATCCAGGGGACATGGGGTGGAGGCGCAGGGCACGCCGCATGCATTGGGGGGGGGGACACACGGACACGCAGGCTGCATGGCACTGGCCGCGGGGATGCCCAGGGTGCATGAGGTGGACATATGGACACACAGGGTGGACAGACAGACATCTATGGGGACATGGGGTGGGCATGCAGGGTGCACAGGATGGACAGACGGACATCCAGGGGACATGGGGTGGAGGCGCAGGGCACGCCGCATGCATTGGGGGGGGGGACACACGGACACGCAGGCTGCATGGCACGGGAGGAGAGGGCAGGGTATGGGCAGGGAACGGGCAATACAGGCAGGGTACAGGCAGGGTATGGGCAGGGGTACAGGCAACATGGGCAGGGTATGGGCAGGACCGCCTCTTACCCCAAAATCCCAAAGAAGAAGGTCTCCAGGAGATCGAAGGGGAAATCAATCGTGAGGTCACTCTTAAAAAGCGCAGTGATGGTTTCTGGAGGAAGGAGGTAGAGGAATGAGTGCGTAATTTCGGGGGGTAGCATCCCCAAAATGTTACAGCTCCCTCCGAGTGAAGAAAAAGGGGGGGCACATCCTTGCCTCGCTCGCTGTTGAAGACGGCGAGGAGGCGAAAGACGAAGGCACCGCACGTGGCAGCGAAGAAGCCGCGCCAGTAATCCCGGACGGCGAAGTGGGAGGACATCACCTCGATGCTGAACAGCACCCCTAGAAAAATTGGGAGGGGGACAGAGGGTCTTTAGGGAGCGCTTTTGTAGTACCCAGGGTGGGATGGGGGGGTTCCTCACCGCTGATGGGCGCCCCAAAAACCGTGGCCACCCCGACGGCTTGCGCTGCCACCAGCATCTCATTCTGCTTGAACTTGTTCTGCGGGGAGGGAGGGACCCAATAACCTCATTTTTGGGGGAGCGAGGGAATAATGCCCCCCTCTCTTTAAATGTTTTGGGGAATCAGCACTCCCACCTCATACTCCCTTATCACCGAGGTCCGCATCTTCCCCAAATACGCTGCAGCCATGACAGAGAGGTGGACAAAGGGACCCTGGGTGGGGGTGGTGGTGGTCAACACCACCCCAGCGTTGACCGAATTCACCAGCGACACCGGAAAATTGGGGTGTGGGGGGGAATCCTCACCAGTTTGCCAAGGAAAATGGTGCTGCCGCACGCCAGGGTGCAGGTCAAGCCCACCACCTTGGCGCCGAAATTGTGGATGGCCAGGTAGTCCTCCAGCACCACACCTGTCAGGATGATCTTCAGCTCCGGGATGCCAGACCCTGGAAAAAAGGGGCATTATCCAAATTTTAGGGGTTCCCCCAGTAGTAAGGG
>NW_010196659.1:0-6312 GCF_000695765.1 Mesitornis unicolor
AGACATTAGTGATTTTACATCCAATTTGGACGTTTTCCCCCCAGAATGGCCACAAAATCTAGGTATTTTTTTCAGTTTTATCAGAATATACTAAGTATTCATTGTCTGATTTACTTGACCAGCTGCAATTAAGGACAGACATACACACAGACCTATAAACGGTAGAACCCAATACACACAGAAAACCCAATACATCCCTCCATAGTTGTTACACACGACCATACCAACCCTCTCTGCTCCATTTAGGATTTCCATGCCAGATGGAAATCGTTACTTTGTAGGGGAAGAACATGATGCAAGATTCAGGTTGATGGACAAAGCAGGATGTTTGTCATATGCTTAATTATATTACTGAATTGGAGCATCTACGGAGGCTGAGCCTGAACAATGAGATTGGTGTTCTAAGGCCTGCTGTCAATGAGCTACCAGAGAAGGACAAGAGATTGTAATTGTTCTTCCTTACTGATTATAGGTGTCTGACGCTCTGATTAAGATCAAACTATCAGCCAAACAGTCTGCTATTTGTGGTATTTTTTTCCAAGTTGAAATTAAAATAAAATTTCTCTGTACTGAATTACAAGACTGTTGTGCATGCCACTAGACAGACATGAAATGCCAGGAGTTTCAAGATGTAGGGACTTTTATATTTAATGCAGTACAAACTTTTCCTAAGACTGAAATGCAAGCAATTCCCCAGGTCATTCATTCACAAGGGTTATAGTAGATAGTGAGTGTTGTCTTGCTTTTATTGAATGGTTTCAATAGAGTTCACTAATGATTTCATAGAGTTCACTATCTCAGCTTGAATGATTGATTATTCTAGTATTGTTTAATAAAAGATCAGAAGTAAAAAGGGATATCATATTTTTGTTTGTTGATCCTTGTCTAATTTGTTTGCTTCTTGTTGTTTCTTCCTTGTTAATTCTCCAGAGTGAGATACTGAGTTTCACTTTTCTGTTTCTTTGGCAGTCACCCTTTGAGAGGCCTATAATCTTAATTTAGGAGTTTACACAGCTTTTTAAAACAGGTTTTATTCTCCTCACTATTTTTAATCTCTTGGTAGTGGTTAAAAAAGCTGACAACTGACTGAGAAAAGCAATATACTTTTTTTAACTTTGAGTAACATCAGTTCCTATGGGAAGTGCAAAAGGGAGAAATTAGACTAAAGAATTAGTCTGGAGCACACAAAAGGATGACACAAGACCTCAATCATCATGACCTGAGTTCAGAACCACACAAATCAAATAACTCTCTCCTATTATCAGCTAATCTATACAGAAACAGTAGGTAACTGGTGAGACACTGGCACAGGTTGCCCAGGGAAGCTGTGGATGCCCCCTCTCTGGCAGTGTTCAAGGCCAGGTTGGACAGGGCTTTGGGCAACCTGGGCTGGTGGGAGGGAGGTTGGACTGGATGAGCTTTAAGGTCCCTACCAACCCAAACCATTCTATGATTCTGTGATAATGTTTTTACATAAGTAAATATGACACATTTTAGTGTTGATTATAATTAATACCTGCAATCTATCCTTAAACCCAGAAACATAAGCCACATTTCTACTTAGATACACAAAAGGTTTAGTCTCTAATAAATTCCAGTCATAGTAATGACAAGTTTAGCTTCTTAGTGGGTTAGGTTTTGAAAAACTGAAATAAATAAATAACTAAATTCTTTATTTGCTAGTGCAGTGTCTGGTGATGGGACTGGCAATAGGCTGCAAAAAAAAAAAAAGTCACATTAGAATACATGGCTGCCAGGTACTTTATTTTAAAATTCATTTATTGTTTTATGAAGTGCATCTGTGTTTTTCATAGGTCATGAAACTTAGAAAATAAAATCTTTTTACCAAAAGGGTAAGGCACGGTATGATGTCTGGAATAGAGATCTATTTCTCCATGAACTGTAGAGCTCGAACTTCTTTTACTTAACAGTAGTTTATAATAGAAGTGCAAATGAAATTTTAACAGTGGAATAGAGAAACTTTTAAGACCATGTGCAGAAAGTATATTTTAATCTCTTTTAGATTTTTGCAATGACTATTTAACTCCTGATTCTAGCAATATGTACGGTATAATAAAAGTGATTTTAATAGTTACTTTTAGGAAGTTGTTTTCTATTTCCCTTTGAAAGCATTACATTTATCCCGTTGCACCGTTGCTCATTCATTGTGCTCAAGTGCAGTGTTTGATGTAGCTGATGTTGCATCTCCTAAATGTGCCTCTGGGAAATAATAGGTGAAGACTTTGAATGCAGCATTTTTTTATAGACTGGGCTGGGGGGGGGCATTGCTTTTTTTTTGGTGTTTTGTTTTGATGGTTTTTATATAATCTGATGTACTCAACAGTTTCCTTAGGAAGCCTACAACTCTAGCATCTGAAAATCAAGAAGTTAGCTGCACACCCAGATCGACAGCTTGTTACTTGTAATTATCACCCAGTATCCAGGCACAATTCTACAAAATCTTGTATTTACACCCTCACGAGTTTCTGTTCTCAAATGAGTATTTCTGCTGAGATTTTCTATTGCACCTTGTGTGTCTGAATAAAATGCGTAACTCCACAGTACATTTAGAAACAAATATACAATAGTTGAATTCCTAGTTAACATTTTATCTTTCTTTAAAACATGCTCCGTTGGTCAAGGCTGGATGTAAGATACTATGAGGCTCATAGCAATTTCTTCCCTTGTATGTCTGTGTACTTTAATGCCCTTTTGCCAATCAGTTTGAAATAATATGAACAGGTACTACATGGAGAAGAGTGGGTTGCCTCAATAGTTACTATGAGGGAAAAATAAGTGATCAAACTACATAACGACATTTCAAGGTTGTTTCCCTGGGAAGATTTATGGTTTAAATAATAATAAAAAAGTTATATAAATAAATTATGGGTCTATAAACCTTTCAAGGTAGTGACAATTACTGAATCAGTTTCCAAAGAACATTCCTGAAATAACTGTAGCAAAAGTTTGCTTTCATCTCTAGCTGCAGTACATTTATGACAAGATGCCAACATATGTAGTAGAACTTGCATTATATCTGTCTCTTGAGGACTGAACAAACTTGACAGTCCTCAGAGAATTATAAGGGCTTTATGATGACAATCCAGTGAAAGGGGAAAAACAAAAGGCTTGACTGTGAACAAACGAGAACAAATACAAGGAGCTAACAGAAAAAATAAAGTATTTGTAAAGGGAAATTCACAGAGGTTCATGTTCAAAATTTAAGAAAATTCTATCATATTTTGGATTTTTTACCAAGAATCAGTTAAGGCCCTTAAATCATAGAATCAGAATAGTTTGGGTTGGAGGGGACCTCCAAATATCATCTAGTACAACATGCCCTGCAATGAGCAGGGCCATCTTCAACTAGATGAGGTTGCTCAGAGCCCAGTCCAACCTGACCTTGAATGCTTCCAGGGATAGGACATCTACAGCCTCTCTGGGCAACCTGTGCCAGTGCCTCATCACCCTCATAGTAAAAAATTTCTTCCTTGTATCTAGTCTAAATCTGACAGCTCTTAGTTTAAAACAATTCCTCCTTGTCCTATTGCAACAGGACCTACTAAGACGTTTGTCCCCATCTTTCTTATAAACCTCCTTTAAGTATTGAAAGGACACTACAAGGTCACTCCAGAGAGAGTCTCTCTCTGGAGCCATTCTTCATAGGAAAGGTGTTCCAGCCCTCTGGTTATTTTTGAGGCCTTCCTCTGGACCTGCTCCAACAGGTCCGTGTCTTTCCTGTGCTGAGGACTCTGGATGCAGTACTGCAGGTGGGGTCTCATGAGAGCAGAGTAGAGTGGGAGAGTCCCCTGTCTTGATCTGCTGGCCACGCTGCTTTTGATGCAATCCAGGATATGGTTGGCTTTCTGGCTCTGCTGGTAAATGAAATTAAAACCTCTTGGCACTTAACCAGTATCAGTTTTAATTCCATTGCTATGTCCATGTGCCATTAATTGAAATATGAATATATATACAATTTTCATCTAGAAGTTGTAAATGAAACAGATTCCAAACACCACATTGGTTTCTGATTTGACAAAATTATTTTGTTCACAGGAAGAAAAGAGGGAAAAAATCTTTAATGAATGCTGTTGAATACTCTTAAGCTTCATTGCTTCTGCTTTGCTTCATGGTTCTTTTACTTCAGTGTGGTAAATCATCAAATGAGATTTTTATATTGTACTTTATTGCATTTAAAAGATGAAATGGAGTTTGAGAGGTTCCTTGGAGTCCTAATCTACTCCCTCTAGTTTCCTGTTTGGTTGGTTGGTGTTTTTTTTCCTGCTTTTTAGTGTTTGTTTTGGCTCCTGACCTATTCTCTCCAATCTTTCTCATTTTTATGGAGTATTGTTAACTAACTGTGTACAATGTTGCTTGGGAAAAACACGCCACAGTGATTTTTCTTTATTTTTAAACTGTGTTTGATTCCATCTAGCAGCTGCAGGCCCCTTTTGTCACAAAATAATCTGATTACTGAGTGTGATTAAAATGAATTCTTCTTTATATGGCGAACTGTTTTTCCCAAATGTGAATCTGACAAGCACATGCTTTTCTGAGTATCAGCGTAATACTTGTAAAGACAGTATAATCACAAGACTTTTTATTTACTATTGTTCAATACAAACAGTGCAGAGTGAAAGGAGCTAATGAGGTCCTTGATAATCAATTCTTATCAGAAATGTCTTGGGCAGAATGTGGTTTTTCAATTATCATCAGTTGTTCAGTAGCTGTACACATAAGCTTTTTTCATCTAGGAGTGCTGATTTTATCTTTATTTTAAGAAAGATTAACTTACATTTGAATACTTGAAATTAAAACTGTTCCTACTTGGACTGCTTTCTTGACAACTGGCATTATTTTGTCTCGCATAATTTTACATGTAAGCACTCTCAGATAAATATTGAACTAAATCTTTTGAAGGGAAAACTCAAAGGTAGGAAAGTCCAGGCAATTGGCGTTGGTTTGGGGAATTTGAAGGCAGTGTGTTTGTTTTTGAAGAGTGTGAGAGTGGAAGAGCAGGTAATGGGTAGGATAGCCTAGCCACTCTCTAGGGAAATGATGCTTCCAAATTTGGGAAGAAATTGAAAGAAAGCTCCTGATTGGTACAGAGAGGGAGGGAAAGGCAGTGACAGGAACTTACTGTAAACAGTTCCATCCAAATATTAGCTCTAGCTTTTAAAAAGGACCAGTTGGAGACTGAGCAGTTTGGGAAGCTGAGGCATTGAATCCATCTGGATTTCTGGATCTCCTTCCATCTCGACCGCTTATACCTCAGCAATCAAGTTCTTTCGCACTTTCTTTTGCCCCACAGTTGTAATTATTGGGGCAATGTATCTAGGAGAGGGGAGGATGTGGTCCTAAAAAAGCAGAAGCAAATTTTGCCATGTGTTTCATAACAGATTATTAATACATTTATGGTGCTTTAGCTTGCCTAGATAGAGCATAGTCAAAAATCTCTGAGCCCAGGCTTATCTTGACTTGACAGGGTAAGTCAGTTGGTAATGAATAGTTATCCATTTGATCTAAGTATGGCAGAGTAGAGGGTAGTTTTCAAGGGTGTTTATACTTTACTTTCCCCTTTTTTTTTCCTAAATTTTTTAATTAAAGCTGTCTTATAAACTGTATAAATATGAATGCAAACTGGTCTTTATTTTCTGAAAGAGATAATTCATAAGCTGTATTCTTTCATTGTACTTCAGAACTTCTTTCTTAATTCTAGAAGTAATATTAATGAATTGTACATTAATTCTAGATGATAGGGAGAAATAGTTTGTATATATAAAAGCAAGTTGTAGCTCAGTAGTTTTACAGAGAGGTGACATGAGATGAGACTGTTGGAGAATCCTAGAAAAGCTGCATCCAAGATCTGGGAGCAACCTCTGTGCTCCCTGCTCTGTAAGCAGGGATAATGCCCTGCTTTATACCCTATAGAAAGGAATGTTAGGATTATGTGACATTTCCTTATCTTTTAAATAAAGCACATTGTATTCACCTCTGTCCACTTTTCATTACTCTCCTAATATGAAAAATGGGGAAACAGAAGAAAAGACATTCTATATTATATATATATGGTATTTCTATTGATGGGCTTGTCTTGCTTAGAAAACATGTCCCTTTTAGAAAAGATAGTGATTTTAGCCCATCTCAGGGACTCAGCATCTTAAATGTGTATGGGTTAAGTCAAGAAAAGGTGATTTGGGCTAGCTGGCTGGTTGATGTGGGCTAATGGGCCAACTGGAAAATACTGGCTTCTTTTCATCACTCTGTCCTTATGTCACTGGCTTTTGTATTGGGTTTTCTGTGAGGGGTTTT
>NW_010196660.1:0-17466 GCF_000695765.1 Mesitornis unicolor
GGGCGGTCCTCGCCCCGGGGCAGGGCTGCAGTGCCGAGCTCCGCCGAGGCTCCCGGTTGTACCCTGACGTGGTGTCTCTTTTCTCTGGGGAGGGGATGGAGCTCAGGTTAGGAAATGTCAGCCAGGGGCTGCGCTTGTGAGGAGCGAGGCGTCTGCGCCCTCTTAGGAAACCAGTTCATGCTCAGGAGCCGTTGAGCGAGGTAAGTGGGGCAGGTTTCGTGGTCTTCCTTTAGGCTCTGCAGGAGTCTTTGAAATCTGCCCTCTTGCTTTGTCCTGCCATGACTAATTTCTCTCTAGGCCCTTCATCCGCTCATTATCTTTGGCTTTTCAGGTACTAAAAGGTTTTTTTTTGTTCTGCAGCTTGTCGCTTACTCAGTCTCTTTCGGTGCCTGCACTGGCGGCGTTGTTTCTCAGCCTCATCCCATTTAGGCAGCTTTGACTGTGGTGTTTCTGAAGTTCATCTGTGGCCAAATATTTACCATGTACATCGAAACAGGGCATGATTGTGTCAAACTGCGGAAGTGCGAATGCCTCTTTGGTGTGTCTTTAAGTGCAGCTTCTTTTTTGCTGCACAGCAGCAGTCGGAGGTGGGATCTGTTGTGTGTGCGAGCAGAAGTGCCAGGCTGGCCATGGTGCTGCTGCAGGCAGCACACCAGAAAACCTCTGATTCTTGGGAACCCCTGGAGCACGCATCCAGTGTGCTGAGGTCCTGCTTTGGCTGGGGTGGGATCATGGCATCGATTTTCTGGTCTGGAAAGCTGCACTTTCGAAAGGAACACAGCACGATTCGATTTGGTAGGAACAAAGCTTATCAGATACTTTGTTTTAGTTTTTGGGCAACACATCTGTGGCAAATAAGGTCATTAAGCAGTTTTGAGATAACCAGGTACAGGAGCTGGAGGGGAGCGAAAGCCAGGGCAGTTGACCCAAGCCAGCCAACAGAATTAATCCATACTTTAAATGTCAATCTCACTCTAAATTGGGAAGTTTGCTGGAGACAGCTCCTTCCTTGATGGTAACCGGCCCCAGAGGGTCTTGCTCATCATTCTGCTCCCATGGTCTGCTCCCCTGGTTGTCACAATGACTATATCAGCTAATTTTGCTATGAATGCTGGGCGTTGTTGCGATTATTTTGTTAAATCTGTTTCAGTTCCAATCCGTGGATCTCTTTTCCTTTTCCCGATTCCCCTCCCTGGGTGGGGAGGAATCACTGAGCTATAGCGCAGCTGCCTAAATGACAACCTCAACCTCTTAACCTCAGTTCGCTGCTTATTAATTCCTTTTTGAAAAGAAACGATACGCAGAGTGCCTTTCTAGGATACTATCGTGGCTGTCATACAACGCCTCTCCTCCCGTGTAAACTTATCTTAAACCATAACTAAACTTTCATTCTGGCATCACTACTTTGTATCATTTAACTGTTTGACATATTGACTTAAGCCAAGTGTATGTAACTAATTTTAACCCTATAACTTGCTTCAGCAGTTTTTTAGTGCCGTATGCATTTTGACACGTTCCACAGTATTGCAATGTTTAAAGCACGCTCTATGCAGTTACAGCAGGATACAGACAATGTTTGGAGTTCAGGCTGTCTTTTTGTGAGAACTGATCATTTGTCCTTTTTACTTAGCATCCACAATGTCAAATAAGGAAGTGAAGGCAGCGTTAAAGACTGCTAGAGAAGCCATACGAAATAAAGAATATAAGGAAGCCTTAAAACACTGCAAGGTAAGTGGTTTTTATTTGGGAAGTAGAACTTTTTAGCTGTGTAGTACTGTGGAGTGTGGCATACCTTATTGATGTAATACAGGAGATCGATTTTCAGATTTAACTTCATTCCTGTTAGTAAACCTTCATTCCCCTTCCCATTTGTGTTTGCTTGTGTGTGGCGATAAGAATATGAAGTCTGCAGTGAGCATGATAAAACCCATTTCTAATCCCAATCTCAGCAGGAGTGCTTTAATTCCTGAGCTGCAGGTATGGTTACTGGCAGAACAGTTCGGATATGAAGCATTCTCTGGCATAAAAAGCTGACGTTATTGATCTGGGAAGTTAACTGAAAAAGGCTAATATTACCACAAAGAATAATTCACCAAACTGTAATGATGAAACTATAATGATAAATGTGTAAGGTGCATTTCATTCATCAGCTTCACTTCAAATTGTGTACTTCCAGGCGGTTTTGAAGCAGGACAAAAACAACTACAATGCTTGGGTATTTATTGGCCTGGCAGCTGCTGAGTTGGAGCAGCCTGATCAGGCCAAAGGAGCGTATAAGAAGGCCATTGAACTTGAACCCAACCAGTTACTGGCGTGGCAGGTACGTGACTGTCCAGATTCACTTTTTCTTTCCTTAAGAAGCGTCACTATGGAGTTAAACGTGGGCACAAAGCCGAGCTGAGGCTTGCATCGTATTTTCTTAAGTCTCATAGTTCTACTGAAGCGTTGGCGTAGCTGAAGTTCGTATTATTTGTGTGTCCCAAGTAAAGCCATGGGTGGCTGCGTGTGTATAGCCGGGGGAACTTTCAGTGTACTTCAGTTTGTATTTCTTGTGTGGACTGGATAGCAGCGAAACGTGCAGGGGGAGAACATGAATTGAAACAGATGCGGTAAATCCGTCTGTGCTTAAGAATTTCCATGCTCCAGAAACATTAGACAGTGCTTCCCTTACAGGAGAGAAAGTGTTTCATCGAATAAGTTATTTTTCCCGGCATCAAGTGGATTTTTACTCAATTTTGCTGTTGTTACTTAAAAACAATAGCATGTATTTAAAATAGCTGTGTGCGTGTCAACCTGTAACAGCATATAGTTACAACATATGGTTGTGTTAGCTGGAGACTTGTGAAGCTGAAGGTACATACTAGGTCTGCCTCTCAGATACCAGCAATCGATGTTTCCCAGAGGTGGGAAGGTTCTTAGTATTTGGTTTAAATACTTAGTGTTCCTAGTATAAATAGCTTTGGAAAATATAACTGTTGGTGCCTGATTTTCAAGTTATATTGAAATTTCCTCCGTTGTTTTGCAATCAGATTCTGGCTTTCTGTTACTGATTGGGATGGTATGATACTTGGATGTAAATCTTCTATTATATCACTTAGTGTGCTTTGTATACTGTGTGCTTTTTATCATGTCCATGGAGACACGATTAGGTACTAGATACAGTTTTCGAGTAGTTGTTGGTATTATTTAAGAAACTGAGTAAAGCTTTTCATTTAAAGTGAGTAGAGTCAGGCTGTATGGGAGTGTTGGCGTTGACTCTGCTCAGAGATTACTACATGAGGCAGTGGAGTAACTTTTGTAGGCAGAACTTGCAGTGTTCTCATTGCACGTAACTGTTCACATAAAATCTTACTTTGTCTTTTGTTTGTTGTTTTTTTTTTTAAGGGATTAGCAAATTTTTATGAGAAACCCAACCAGACAGATGTCAAAGGAGACTTAGCGGATGTTTACCAGAAGCTCTTGGACCTCTATGAAAGGTAAAGAGTATTGAATACCAGAATTGTGTCTAAGATTTCTAGTTCAGTGAATGCCATTGTTGATACTCGGGGTAGTCTGCAAGTGTGGTTTTTGAAGCCTTGTCACATCAGTTGGTAAGCTCTTGTTACTAAGGTTTTCCATACCTGTATAATGTTTCTTGATCCTGTCCCTTTTTATAGGGCAAAAACTTTTGGAGTAATAATCCTAAGGGTCAGAAGTTTATATAATTCTGGTGTTATCCTATGTCCTCTGCCTAAACTCACTGCCTCAAAGCATTTGCCTCTGATAGTTTGTTACCTGCATTAATAAATAGGCTTATTTTTGTCTGCTTTAAGATCACAGAATATACATCATCTGATTCATATAGGTACAGTTCTGAACAAAACTAGGCCTCAGCTGTCACTGTAGCTGACTGGAGTGTTAGGGTTATTTCCTTAATTTGAAAACAGTTCAAGAAGAAAAGTACAATCCTTCGAAGTAATTACTTTTTCACTCGGTTGCAGCAGCAATGAGTAAAACTTTTAGGGTGACCTGTAGTATTTATTCTAAATGTTTGTTTGGCAACTGAACCTTCTAAAAAAGAATTTGTTGGGGTTTCAAAAACGTTGTACTATTTAATGGAAAACTTAGCTTGCTTGTTTGGCATTTCCTTCCTTTCTAGTAGTGACAAGGAGAAATGGTGTGATGTGTGCAAGAAGCTTGTGGAACTGTATCATGAAGAAAAGAAATATTTAGAGGTAGGTTGAGAAGTCTACTTTCTGTCTTCTGACAAGAAATTTCTGTTTGATCAGAACTAACTGCTTTTCGCCACAGAATCCCCAATTTTCTGCGCCACAGAGCACTTCGGGCCTCCTTATGGACCACTGCCAGGAGGAACTGATTTTAGTGATGTTCCTTTCTTCTCCACTGCATAACAGATTTGGATGCAATCCATTAAACAGACAAAACTTGGCAGAGGATGTTCGTGGACAGGCTGAGAGGGTGGAACATCATTCTCCCATGTTATTTCTAGTAGTCAAGCCTGATCCCAAATGCACATTTACGTGCGGTGTGTGTGGGCCAGGTGTCCTTTGCCTTCCTTGGCCACTTGTAGGTGTCGTCTGAGCCCTGCACTGGTGTGGTGATCCCTTCTGCGGCTGTCACCGATACTTGATGCCAGAGGGTGAGGTGGGATTTGAACACAACCTGAACTCAGTTGCCTGTGGCTAATGTGCTGTGTTTTATGCACAACAATAAGGACCTGCAAAGCTGCTCCAGGGCAACCCAAGCTTTGTCCCATCTTGTGCTCCCAAAGTCTGTCTCAGCGTGATCAGTAGTCGTGGCTCTTGACAGCTTACCACAAGGTGGAGCTGCTAAATGCTGGAATGGTTCAACAATTGCCTATAGTCTCTGTAGTAGTGTTATGGGATGCGTATTTTTGCAGTTGTGCTACTCATTCTTTCTTGACTCTTCAGAAACATTGCGTTCTTACAAGGTGGTGCATGGTCTTACTCCATGTCATCATCTCCTTTTTCATCTAACAGTGGAAAATGAAAAATGTTACATATCCCTCAGCATTTAATAATCAAGGCTATTATTAATCTCCAAAGCTTCTTTGTATAGCAGTTTCTGAAATTAAATGCAATGCTAATATTTAGCATATGAAGGCTGAGTTGCTCTGTGTGCAGGAGGAAACTGAGTTAGGCTTTAGGGTCCTGTTTTCCCTTTCTCAGCTCTGTTGATTTTTCCACACTGGAGCTTTGCCATGGACTCTGCTTTTCCTCTCTTTCTGTTTGTAATGCTGTAGATCCAAGGAGGCTTCCTTTGTTTTCTTCAGGGTTTATCAGCGCACTGCTTAGGTGTGTTTTTTTTACTGCTGGTTTCCTCCAGGAACCAGAGTAAGAATTCATAGTCTTGGTGTTGCCTCTCTTATTTACTGTACCTCAGGATGTGGCCAGGTCCTGCACAGTGCTGTGGGACTTGTTACTGCTTTAACCAGAAAGCAGGTAAGTCTGTGTCGTAACTTGAAACGTTGCTCTGCTTGTGTGGTAGAGTTGTCAGTAACTGGAAAGCTTGTATCGGACCTCCAGCTCTTTGAAGAGTGGCAGGACAATTCGTTTGTTTCCTCTTGGCAGGTGGCTGTGACATGGTGGAAACTAATACAAGTGAAAGAGGAGGGAGGTGCAGAAAAGGCAGAGCTTCATCAGCTTTGGAAGAAGATGATCCAGTTACTGCACGACAGTACACCGATCCAGGATAATAAGACTGAGCAATTGGTAACGTTTCTCACTTTCACTCACCTAGATATGTACGTATGCACCATGCAGCCAGACTTCAAATGAAGCCTTGGAAGCCGTGCAAATCTTGTGACTATTTGCCTTGCTAACGTTCAGTGGTACTCAGCTTCTCCAGCAAAGGTGGGTGATTTTACCTTCTGACAAAAGCAGCGAGGATGCAGCAGCCTGAGGTTGCCCTTAGGTGTAATAAGGCGCCTAAATCCAAGCGGTCGTCCTGAAACTCCTTCATTAGCTGCCTCCTAAGATCTGCAGGAGCCCAGGGTTGCACTGTAGCATAGTGATCCATCGTTCTACCTCTGCGTGTTGTGAGAAGCATCGCTCATAAGCTTTGACAGAACCTACAATGCAGTCGTTCTTCAAAACAAGACCCTTCCCCTGCTTTCCTCTGTGGTGGGAGAGATAGCTCTGTGCTCTTTGCCATTTCTTTCTACCTAGGGCTTATCTTAGATCGCAGTGCTTTGCTTCACGTTTTCTTTTCTCCTGTAGATTTTAAGCTCTTGCTTCTTAGGAGAATGTAAAAACTAATTGGAGCAAACAGTGATAATGAATTATACTGATCCTGTGTCCTCTGCGGCCAACGTTAACTTTGTTTTATCTGGTTCATGTGTTCTTGCAAGATGAGCCTCATTCATCAGGAAGAGTGGAGGTTCCTCATCGCCAATCTGATAGCAGTGCTCCCGAAAGGTGGAGAGTAGAGATTGCAATAATTTGAGACAGAGGAACATGGAATCTGGATCGCTGCTTCTTGAGAAGGCAAATGCTCTAACTTACAAGCTATGACAGAAAAGAGGTGCTGCAGGCAGCACTGCTTTCTTTTATGGGGAAAAGGAGTTAAAGAAAGAAAAAAAGAAAAAAAAGTTGCATAAATGTTAGAGATGAGTTTCACATGTGAATCTACTGCATTTCTGAGCAAAGCATCTTAACCTGGAAGGGGATGGGGTTGAAGGCAACCTCCTGTTCAGCATTTTATCTGCGACAAGCGGTTACAGAACTTCTTGTTCAGCATGCTTGTTTGGTAGCCTTCGCTCTGCAGTGCCTGTGCTCTGCCCTGTGTCAGGAGTCAAGAACTAAAAGACGAGACCTCTGCCTGAACAGAGGGGAGGGCTGACAGCTGACCGTAGAGCACAGTAACCTAGGTTTTGTGGTACCGAGTCCTTCCTTGAATTGGGGTTAGAGATGAAGAAGAATCTCTGCTCTGACAAATTTTGCCTTCTTTGTGCCTGTCTTATGAGACAGTATATGACTGCTTAGTCTTGCATGAGACAATTTCTGTGCTTTGGATCCTACTTGAGTGCTACTTCAAGATAAGGAGCTTGCTGTGTGACCCCCTGTTCACAGTGCGACTGCAAACGTAATGAGTAGGATCCAGATCATGACATGTAACTGTACACTTAGCTCTGGAGGGGCTGGAAGCCATATCCTAGGAGTAGCAACTCAGAACTGTATGGTCTGGGGAAAAGGAGGCTGCAGGGCAAGGTCATAGCTCTGTGCTATAGGGAGGGACTGTGGAGAGAGAGGTGCTGGTCTCCTCTCCCTGGTATCCAGTGGGAGTGGTTCAAAGCTGCACCAAGGGAAGTTTAGACTGGCCATTGGGAAGCATTTCTTTACCAAGAAGGTAGTGAAACGCTCGAAGTAGAGAGGTGCTGAGTGCCCCAAGCCTGTCAGTGTTTAAGAGGCTTCTGGCCCATGCCCTTAATAACACGTTCTAACTTCTCTCTGGGCAGCCCTGAAGTGGTCAGGCCGGTGGACTGGGTGGCCATTTTGAGTCCCTTCCAGTTGCAGTAGTCTGCTTGGTGAAGATAACGTTTTCTTAGAGTCATTGTTGCACTCCTCGTTATTTCTCATTTCAGCTTTTGACAGCATTTGAACATGCGTTGAACACGGCTGACGCTGTTCCTGGTGAGGACCACCAAAACCTTTACAAGGACTTTATTCAGTGCTTGTCAAAAGTAAGGTTATGTTAATCTGTCTTCATCAGCGAACAGATGTAATATTGCACATCTGATAATTCACACAAATAACTTTATTTTTTTCCTCTTTCAAGCTTCCTCATGAAACCTCTAGGTTGGAAAAGGCCTGTAGTGATATGATGGTTTTGTATCCTACTGTGATTTATCCTGTGGAAGTACTTTGCTTGCACTTCATTGAGTCAGGTGAGTAGGATGGATTTAGACAGTTTTGGGGCTTAAATTATTTCTTTTATTGCTAGGTTTGTGGCAACCTTTTTACAAGTTTTTACCCTTCATGCCCCAATACAAGTGCACTATTTACTATTTGATGTTGTATTCCTGCCTGTTTGGAAATGAGAAGCCCTTGATCCTATGATTTGCTATTTCCCAGCTCTTTAAGGGAGCGGTGACTGTAAGTTGGCAGGAAAATGCTGTGAGTTAAGTCCAGCTCTGGCAATGTACAAAGTCACAGAGAAAGAATGCCTTACCAAACTCAAAAGGAGCTTCTCTTGGTACGTGAAGGTGGCTCCTTAAGCTTAGGAGAGGGAACTGAGAATGATAACCAGTGCTCTGAGGCTGAGCATGGGCTACACTTAGGTTGTTTTTGACACAGAAAATGTCTCTTGGCAAAAATAAAACACACAGAAAAGAATGCCTGGCAGATAGGGAATAAACTGGTCTGCTTAGGTATTTGTTCTAAGTAGAAAAGGAGAATCTCTGAGAGAAAAAAACCCAAAACCGTGTTGTGTTCAGTAGTGCAGTGTTCTGAAAGTACACGGTTGTTATTTTCAGTAGTTCACTAAACAACATTGCAGTAGTGTTGGTGATTTTTCTCACCATTTTTAAAGACAACTGCTAAATTTTGGTCTTTCATTTTATTGTGTAAGGCATGAAGGGTTGATTATATTTCTTTTTAAAGCAAGGGAAGGTAATCAGGAGGAAAAAAAACCTTTCTAGTTTATATGAAGAGAAATAACTTTCAGGTTAGGTAGAAGAATGCCACTTCCAATTTTGGAGATAAGCTTCATGAAGTAACGTAGCAACATAAACCAAGAGAGAAGTTTTCACTTTGGTTTGAAAGGATGCAGGCAGACAAGGCCCAGGGTCTCATTTCTGCATGAGAATGTTTTACAGTTTGGAGAAGCACGCAGAAACTCATTTCCAAAGGAAAAGGGGCATCTGGTTGGCGCAGTTCTTCTGTACCAGTGCTCTGAGAAGATCTCACCATCCCGCAGCCCTCTTGGGGTGGGGAGGACGATGCTGAGGGTTCACCAAGGCTGTTTGTTCAAGGCTGAGTCATAACAACCCTCTCATGGTTCTTCACGTCCCAAACTTGTGGCATCGTCACCTAGGTCACCTTTACCAAATGCCAATAAAGGGCAACTTTTATGTCAGATGAGTCCATAACTTGTTAAAGAAAACAGGAGTTCAGGTAATGTTGCTGAAAGTCGCCACAGTTGCTTTAAGCAAGGGCTGCCAAGTCTACAACCACAGCTAAACACAAGCATAAGTACGTAGTGGCATCAGTTAAAATTAAGCCAAGACATTGAGTTATGTGAGTTCAGAGCAAGACTGTTTCAGCAAGCTGTTCTCAGTAAATTTGTGGGTACACAAGGCCTCCTCTGGAAGGAAATTATTTTGATTTATTTGAGGCAGGTTTTGACATGTGGGCACTTAGCTGGGCTCCACGAAAACCATGTGAAGGGGTTAGTTTGTATTAATAAAGCAAGCATGCCTGTAGTAACTTCAGATGAGTGGTTAAAAATTCAGGTTTGAGATTGCCAGTTGATTTTGCTTGGTGGTGCTGCTTGTTTATTGGGGTTGGTTTTGGGGGTGGAGGGTGGTTAGTTTACACCCTTGGGAAAAAAGTTAATAAACTCATTCCTTTGAGTGGAAAGGATAAGGGTCACATTTACGCAGATAAGGTATGTTGTTGCATTTTATTTTTAAAATCTAAAACTCTCTTAAGTATATGTATTTTTCTGAAACTAGGTACTTTGTCGGAAATGGCCTTGAACTCTTTTTCTATGCTTTTGGAGATGGATTCAAATAGTGGTCCAGGCATCATTGGTTTTGGTATGAAATACCTCAAAGAGAAGAAGTACAAGGAGGCTGTTAAGAGTCTTACTGAAGGTAAATGTGTAATAGGAGGTTTAAGTACCCCATAACTTGAACAGCAGCGAGTTTATGCTGGATATTTTGGGAATTTTATGCTTGTGTAGTGCTTTGCCGGTTCTAGAACCAGCCAAATTTAAAAGGACTACTTGTCACTTTCTCTGGGGAGTGAATTTTTTTAAAGATAGCCTTAATTACAACATTTCTGTAAATGTTCAGCAATAAATACAAGAATAGCAATTAATGAAGGAATGTGGGATTTAAGTAAAATATAATGCAGGTCCTCTAATCTAGTCTCTGCATTTCTATATCTGAACAAGGATGGCTTCCCTTTGAAGTTACATCATTTTAAGAGCTCTTTAACATTTATATTGGGTAAACACTCTTATTTGGTATCTAAAGAACTAGTGGAGGGATTTTGGATTGTTTTTTACAGTAGCTGTATGTGCTGAAGAGTTGGCTTCCTAATTTGTCATTGTCTTGCCTGTATGGAAACAGCAGAGCACTTTGAAAGTTATTCTTAGGTATACTAGTGGGAATGTAGGACTCTCCACTCCCACTGTGCTGGCCATGGCAAATTCAAAGCAGCTTCTTGAGAAAGCGGAGTAAAGAAGTGTTTATAAAGCAATCAGAAGTCAGTTGGGGTGTGCTGAGACTGCGTTCTTTCACCCAGGTTTAGAATAAGATTGTTTCTGAAACTGGATTTCGGAATGTTCTGTAATGCCTCGCCTAAAATCTGAAATAAAAATTCCAAGTACTTAAGAGGAAAAAAAATCTTGTGTGGAAAGCAAATTCTTCTGGCTTGAATGGCTACTGGATGTTCTGACAAAATCTACAACCTGTTTTTGGCAAAAGTTACATCTCCCAAATAATTTTATTTAATTTGACCTCTGTATGTGATACTCTGCTTATGAAGGGGAGAATGCAAAGGGCAAGGCTCTTGGTATAATGTGTGAAGTAATGTCTTTCCCAGTAAGCCAAACATTTGCATTTTAGGCCTTGAAGCTTCAAGGTCTTATTTAGTAGTAATAGATAGGTATAGGTATAGATATCAGAAGACTTAAATTCAGTTTGTAAATTTGTTAAACTCTTCTTTAATTAGGTTTGCAGAAGGCTAGCCATTGCCCAGCAGCATGGCGTTATTTGGCAGAGGCACAGATGAACATTCACAAGCACAGGGACGTTGTCCTGTCCTGCAATCGAGGTAAGTGCCCACTGATTGCAAGAGCACCTGCAGGGTTACCCCACTTCGTGTGGTCCAGCCCGCGTGGCCTTTGCATGGTAGCTCCGAGTTCGCTGCAGGCATAGTCCTTTGCTTTGTGTAGTCTCATGGCTTGTGCTGGTGTCCCCTTGCATCTCATGGTTTATGAGAGCTGAAAAGCACCTTGTGCTGTGTAGTCTCAGGAAAAGAGAAAACACGTGAATCATCAGAACCAGAAAGTCCCACAAAAGTTCATAATGTGTGAAAATAAATATCATTAACTCAGTTATTTAGCAAGTTCTTGCCTTTGGAGAATGCTGAAGTTCAACAGAGGTGACCTCATTCTCTGAGGTAAGGTTATACTGTGCATTGGAGAAGTGAACAGTACTGCACAGAAAGGTGCAAAGTTACCTTTGCACAGGCACCGAGTTAAATCCCTGGTTTCAGTATTATTTTTTTCCTTTAAACACTCAAGTGTAAAGCGACTTGTTTATTGTAAGGTCATTGTTTCTTCAGAGCCCAGATTGGAAAAATGTAGCGTTCCCGTTTCTAGGGTCAGCAGCTAGAAAGCAATCAGTCTCTCCACATGCCTTAGAGAACCTCTCTAAAATGGATTTAACTTTTAAACTTGAATGGATAGAAATTTTATAGAACAATTTCTTCAACCTGGGGGACAGCAGTCAAAACGTTCTATGAAGTGGTGCTCTATTCAACTCAAAGATTGTAATGAACAAGATTTTAAAGCCATTGGGAGCAGTGGTGCTCTTTGTACTTCCTTTTTCAGTTTTTACTTGGAACTTTTATCAACAGCTCTTGAGGCTCTTGGACCTCCCGAGGGTCCTGGTCTCCAGTGGAAGAACTTTATCCTTCAGTTGAAAGCAGAGGCTTTGGTTAAAATAGGTGACGCTGGTGCTGCGGAAGAAGCCCTCAAAGCACTTGAGCAGGTATTTTCCTTGACTAAAATGAATTTATTTTTTTAAATTTTAAAAAGTGCTCTCACCTTTGTGTACTAAACACTCGAGCTGTGTATTCCTCCCCTCGCCTCCATGCTACGTTCTCTGTGGTTTAGACAACTCCTGCCATCTCTGGTGCAATCCAAACGCTCCTTCCTTCTCTGTTTCATTCGGCTTTGCTACAGCTTCTTTTCACTCACAATTCCAATTTTAGGAGCTGTCACTTCTGACCCTGTCAGGTCTTGCTTGGTGCTGCTGGGTTCTTGCTGGTTTTATGGCTGTTCTTCATCTTAATTTGAATTATTGTTGTAATCCTGCTCCCCAAGTCCTTCTTTCACTTGTCGTTAGTCATGAACCAGAGCATTTTACTTTGAGATTAAATGATTAAGCTTTAAGCAGAAGTTGCTTTCACTGTTTTTTTGTGTCTCGGTTTCATTCTTTGCTATTTAGACTCCTGTGCCTTTGTCCTTGCTCTCTACAGTCTCCTACCTGTTCTCCATCAAAATTGTTCAGTCTAAGGCTTCTCAAGGGCATTCAATCTAAATGTTTTCTCATCTTTATCCTCATTCGGTCTGCCTGCTTTTGACACCATTGATTTCTCCATCTGGGGAGACGGTAACTTGGTCATGTCTATTCCTTGGTTTTCTAGCTTGCAGATGGAAGCAGTGACCCAGTGGTTTTAGCTGTCAGAGGTCGGGCGTATCTAAACAAAGCTTCAGTGGATCAAGCTTCCAAGGTCAGTGCTGCATTGCTGTTCCTGTAAGCTAAGCAGAGTTTGTGGTTTCCTAGAGACGATAACTAGGGGAAAAATTGCATCCTTTTGCAGATTTCCCAAGAGCTTCTGTTGTCCCACCCTGACCTGGCTGAGTCCCATGCTCTAGAGGGTTTCATCCATTATTCCCAAAAGAACTATGAACAGGCAGAGAGAAGGTAGGTTAAATTTTTTTCTTTTCTCTAACAGGGAAATGTAGAGGAAGAATAGAACATGGTGTTTTGCAGCTTTGGAGAACTTGTCTGATTTGAGCTCTGTTCCTTTTATTTAGTTTCCTAAATGCTATTGAAAGAAAGGCCAACAGTGCCGAGTATCATCATTACCTGGGGCTCACATACTGGTTCAGGAGTGATGAGACAAAAACAGACAAAGGAAAAGCACACACTCAGTTCTTGAAGGTAAAGCCTGCTTTTTAACTGTTTGTGTAGAATTAGTGTTGTCCTATGTCGGAAACCAAACGTGGAAAATACACTAAGTGGAATGACAGACTTGAATATTCTGCTTGTTACCACGTCCAAGCCCTCAGAGCCTGTAACCCGAGTTCAGCGGTGCAAGAAGGCAGTGCAGGGAGCTGTGCAGTTACCTGGAATCTCCCTGCTTTTGTTTTCTGCTTTTTTACCCAATTCTTGAGTCCTTTGATTTGGCCAGACTCAGCAGTGATTCTGTCAATCTTCTCTCCTTGAGGGTTGCAGAGGCGAGGCCTGTAGATGACCAGTGTAGATTTTTGAAGAAGTTTAGAAATGGGGAAGGCAAAATTCAAATTGGCAAAAAAGTGAAGAAGGAAAAAAGATAAGAATGGTGTCAGAGTTGAGGAGGAAGGTCTGCAGAATCCCCCAGTCGATGAACTTTTCCTGATCTTTGGGTTTCAGGTGGTTGTGACCATTTCTCTGAGCATGGGTAGGAAAGTGAATCCAAAAGTTGTAGTCTGACATCTTTATTGGGAAGGTGGAAGTGTTCAGAATAGGACTCTGTACGTTGTAAACAGAATCACAGAATCCCAGGATGTGAGGAGCTGGAAGGGCCCTGGAAAGCTCCCCCAGTGCAACCCCTGCCAGAGCAGGATCACCAGAGCAGTCACACAGGAACACGGCCAGGGCTTTGGGTGTCTCCACACAAGGAGACTCCACAACCTCTCTGGGCAGCCTGGGCCATGCTCCAGAACCCTCACACTCACAAACTTTGGCCTCATCTTCAGCTTGAACCTCCTGTGCTCCAGCTTGGGACCATTGCATTGGCCATCCCAGAGCAGAGCCTGGCTCCTTCCTCCTGGCACTGCCCTTTCCCAATGGATCCCCAGGAATGAGGGCACCCCTCAGTCTCCTCTGCTCCAAGCTCAAGAGCCCCAGCTCCCTCAGCCGCTCCTCAGCAGGAGATGCTCCTCTCCCTCCAGCATCTCTGTGGCACTGCCATGTAACTCACCACGTAACTTCACGATCAGTGTTAGCAGCTGAATTCATTGCCTACTGTTTGCACTTCAATCACAGCAGAGAACGCTGGAGAACGTAGTCAAAGTGGCAGTACTTTTGGTTCTAAACCTTTTTATGTGAGGTTTCTTTTCATTATTGTCAAACCTGTTTTCTGCTGCATGGGGGCTGTGTGTTTCTGAAGTATAAACAAATCTGCCAAGTGTGTCTTAAAAGGAGCTTGAAGTTTAGGAAAGGCTGGAGTTAATTGTGAAGTAATATGGTAAGAGCATGAGCGTAATGGTTGAAACGGAGTAGAATCCAGAAATGATGGGTTGTAAGAAGGAGTTGTTTTCTCTTAGCACAACTAGCTTGCTAGGACTTGATGTACAAAATGCTTTGTGTCATGGGGTTTGAGGCAGATTCTGCAAATATTGAAAGCTTAGGAAATCTCTGAAATCTTAAAGTTTGACTCCTTAGATGTATCATAGAAGGAGCTTAAATAAGTTGATAAGCAGAGGTTGAACAGTTATCACTGGACCTGTCCATCAGTGTAATCCTTCAGAGTCCTGTCTTTACATTGTGTTGTTCATATTTCCTTACAGGCTGCAAAATTGGACAGCTACTTGGGAAGTGCATTTTGTTGTTTAGGTAACTACTACAGAGATGTTGCTGGAGACAAAAGTAGAGCTCGTGGTTGCTATAGGAAGGCTTTTGAACTGGACAGAACCGATGAAGAATCTGGAGCAGCAGCTGTAGACTTAAGTGTGGAGCTTGAGGACACGGTATTTTTAGTACCTTTGGGGCTTTGGGTTACTGCTGCTTTGTTCTTCTGCTAATCCTGCTCTTGGAGGAATTGCTTCAGGTTTCCTCTCAATTTTAGAACAAGAACTGAAGCCAGATGTTCTGTCGTTGCTTAGCAGCTTTTGTAGTTGGACCTGCTTCAATTTTATGCTTCAATTCCAAATTAAATCTCTCTGGAGAGATGGGTAGGGGAACTGAGCATAACACTGTACTCATCACATATATGATTTAGATGAAGGACTTTTTCCATAGGGAACTTGAAGAGAAAGTTAATTTTCTTTTCCTATTTAACTTGTGCCACTTCTTTTCTCCACCCTCCACCGTGCTGCTTTCAGGAAAAGCATACAAAGTCATAAAATACTTCTTACGTAGTGTTGTATAAAAGGTTCTTAGCCTGTGATACAGCAGAGCAAGAAGGCAACCCATACTTGGGCAGCCTCCGTTTGAACATCTGGAAAGTCAGTCTAGGTATCTGCCTTGCTGCTAATACTTGTATCCTTCTCTAATTAAAAAAAAATAGATTAAAAAATAGCCTTGGCAAAACCTCAGGAAGCTGCTGTCTATTTGCAAAGACAGGTACAAGGGAAATAATCGTGTCTTCGGATGCGGTAATTTCCTCCTCTGATCTGCCACTCAGCCTACCAGCTTTCAAGAGCTCCTGTAACTTTTCTTCGTTACAGCAGTTAACAGATGAGACAGTTTAATGGTTTGCTGGATTCACAGTATTCTTCTTGAACAAGAGCTGTGTTCTTTACGCATAGATGTGTTTACTAACCTGGCATTTTTGGGGCTTTGTTAGGACACTGCTCTGTCAATCCTGAACGAGGTAATCGGAAAATCGAGAATTGGTTCAGCGAAATGGGCCTGGCTTCGTCGTGGGCTTTACTACCTGAGATGTGGTCAGCCGTCACAAGCAGTGGCCGAGTAAGAGAACTGGTGGTTGGTTTAGGTCATTTTCTGTAAAACCCTCTTGGACTTTAACAAGCTTTTAAAAGAAGTTACCTGCCTGTAGGATGACTTGTGCTAACCAGTGGGAAATGGGTCTGAGCAGGCCGTGTCTCTCTTCAGGTCCCAAATTAGCACAATGTCATCCGTGTTCTGTGCTAACGAGCCCGGTGACAGGTTCGTCACAGACAAGTGCTGTGTAGCACTGAATAACGAGCCATGGTTAGGTGCAATGTCTAAACTTGTGTAATGTGGTCTGAAGATGAAAGCAGTACTGTGCTGTGTTAAAAAGTCCTGTATAATTGTCTGTGTCCTGAGAATGTATGATGTGAGGAAATAAGTCCTGTTAACTTGTGTCACTGGTCATTTAAATAAACTTCTCTCTTGGTGTCTTCAGTTTGCAGGCAGCTCTCAGGGCTGATCCAAATGATTCCAACTGCTGGGAGTCTCTAGGAGAGGCTTACTTGAGCAGAGGCAGCTACTCAACGGCTCTGAAATCCTTCAGGAAAGCGAGCGAGCTGAACCCGGGGCTCGTGTATAGCATTTACAAAGCTGCAGCAGTTGAGCAGATTCTAGGCAAATACGAAAATGCAATAGCTACGTATCAACAAATCTTAGAGAAGGCAGAAGATTATGTGCCTGCACTGAAAGGTAACGTGGCTGGATTTGAAAGAGTTAACCCCTTCATCCCCTGCACACCGTAGTGCCTCAGTCATGTATAGAAAAAGTGCTGGGGTTTGCCTGTGTGGAAGGATGGGGCTGGATTTTGGGTCTGTGGAGTACTGTGATCCCCTGCATGAAAACAAGTGTGTAGTAGCTGCAGATACCTGCAGAGCTCTTAGATCATGATGCACAGAAGTGATGACTTCTCTTTCAAGTAGGTATGAAAGGCAGTTATTCCTGTGCAGCAACCAGGCCAGGTGGGTGGAGGAGTTGAGGACAGAGGAAGCCAGCTGATGATGCTGCAGTTCCAGCTAAGCAGTCAAACACTGGCTCAGCAGGTGATGGGGTCAGGCTGCCGTTTCACAGAGGTGGGCTGTAACTCATTTCTGCTGCTCCTGACCACATGTTCCTCGCTTTTTCTGTTGGCTCTGCTGATTCAGAGCCCTCTGAGGTGTTTCAGTTGATGAAAAACAGCAGTAAAGTATCCTGAGAGGTCTCACAAGTGTTAGAGGTGGCAATAGGTAGAGGTCTTCAGTGTATAGCGAAGAGCAGAGAGAAATGGGGGAACTGGAACTCCTTTCTCAAGGAGTGATTCTGTGATTCTCAAGATATATGATACTGGAATCATATAAAACTTTAGATCTCCAGTTAATTACTGTTCAGGTCACATTCTCCCTGCCAATTAGTATTCAGTCATTCTCACCCCACACATCTGTCTGAGATAGGTGCTGCTTGGTACCAGCATGAATTTGTAAGTTAGTCTTCTTTCCTTGACTGTGAGGCCTTTTAATTTTGGGTGGACACAAGCTGATTCTTGTCAGACTAAGTCAGAAGTGACTCGTGTGTGAACTGCAAGTTGGTGTATTTGCCAAAGACTGACCAATCACAGAATCCCAGACCGTTAGGGA